>NC_142932.1:49196052-49303552 GCF_046866305.1 Octopus bimaculoides | reverse complement strand
GCTTATTATCAGCACTACTAAAGAAAACTTGAAATATATGGATTTCTTTTTGTGTGAATACTGTGATCTCTATAATTATCACAATGCTGCTATGATCAAACTTGCACTTCCCTTTCTAGTTACAATAAATTTTTTTACTAAAACTTTGAGGTTATTTTTCCCTCTCTTTTTCAGCATTCATCATTAAGATAATGTTCCTTTTCTCTTCACTTCAAGTGTAATTTTAAGAAATTATAATTTCTTAGTCCACCATATTAATTATTTTAGCACCAACTTTGATATATGGGTTGCATACAGCACAAGTTATTTTTCTATATTTTTCATTATGTATGTAATATATGTTATTTTTATACAGCAAGTAAAAATATTTTATCTTTATTTATATTTGCATTGAGTACTCATTCTTTGTTAGCACAAATTATACACACCATATGTACATATCTACAAAGAATATATTGTAATTTCCAAGCATAATACATGATCATGGTAAGATGAGTAGTGTTCATTTATGTGAATGACTATGTAAAATTATACCTTCTTTTAGAAAAATGGCTAAGCTATTCTTTTTATTTCTAAATTTAAATGAAAGTACACAGGAGTATGTGTGTGTGTATGTATATATATAACTATTTATCTATATATATATATATTTAATAATGGTTTGGCTCATCCACCATGACTTAAAGTTTCATGGATGTGTGCTATACACCTAACCCATCAGACAATAGGAGCAAACTCTGTTCCTAGCATCTGACGAGATGGGCATGTCTGATATGCAGCCATGAAACCTTAAGTCATATGGTGCTGAGTCAAATTGCTATTAAAAATATATGTAATGCCTACCAAATTCATTGAGTCCTGCTTTCTTTTGTTTGTTCACTATATATATATACATGTTTTGAGTCATTTCCTTTAATTGTAATTGCAAACACACACACACACACATATATATATATATACATATGTTTTGAGTCATTTCCTTTAATTGTAATTGCAAACACACATATATATATATATATATATATATATACATGTTTTGAGTCATTTCCTTTAATTGTAATTGCAAACACACACACATATATATATATAAATATATATATATCAGAGATAGCTGTTATGGAATGAAATACGAGCAGTCACCATATTTTATTCCATAACGGCTACCTCTGATGAGCACAGGATTACATAACTGGATTGTTACCTAACACTCCATTGAATCCCTAGTGTGAAACTGATTGGTAAGATTGGCCATAACGGATATATATTACTGTATACTTCGGAGGATATATTAACATTGAGAGTAGTAGTTCATTGTAGCTGGTCCAATGACCCAATTACTTAGTCTCTACACTATGATGCCACTTCTTTAGACAAGTCAGGTTGCGCATGAAGACAAATTCCACCTCACCAACAGCAGAAGCAATGTGGACAGAAAATATACATATACTTGTTTTCACATCTATTTTTCTATGCTAGCATGTATTACACAAATATTTGTGAGGCATTGTTTTACATCTGGTTGCCCTTCTTGACAATAATCCTTATCTGTTTTCAAGTAAGGTATTTCTTTCTTCTACATGGCTCCAAGTGTGTGTTGCTGAAAGAATTGACAACAACAGTACTGCTACTTTCTTAGAAGTGAATTTAAATGTAAACACAGACACACTATATATATATATATATATATATATATATATATATATCACAAGGCTTTGATTGGTTCAGAGTTAAAGTACTAAACACTTGCCTAAGGTGGAACTGAACCCAAAACCCAATGAGTGTGAAGAAAACTTCTTAAGACCTCCTAAACTAGATATATGTGTTTCTATGTGTGTGTATAAGTGTTCCCTTAAATTCAAATCAATTACATTCTTATTTCAATTTTACCTGGCATTTTGTAATTTGTTTTAAAGTATTTTATACACAGAATAAATAATTCATTCTAAAATATTGGCACTTCTTATAATTGTTCTCAATAATTCCCCACTGCTTTTCCCAGCAGTATTTTTCTTTATTATTATTCTGGTGGCGCACAACAATTCTTTAAATTGCTGAATAAAATGCATTTGTTGTGTTTGGTTGCATATTTTAAAGTTTGAGTATCATTCCTGCAGAAGCTGATCTTGTCTTTCAATATTTCAAGGTTGATAAAATAAAGTACTAGTAAAGTACTAGGAATGTTAGTTTATCAATAAGCCTTACATCAAAATTTGTGGCCTTCTGCCTAAATTCAAAATTATTAATTATTATTGCCCGTGGATTCCTGAATTAGCAGAATCTTTCAAGTTAGTGACAAAATACCTGGTGGTACTTGTTCCAGCTCTTTATGTTCTGTGTTCAAACCCTGTTGAGGTCAAACTATGCTTTTCATCCCTCCAGATTTGACAAAAAAAAAAAAAAAAAAAAATACAAGGTTCAGTTTAATCAATCAACCACTCCCACAAAATTTCATGCCTTGTGCCTATAAAGACAATTGTTGTTATTGTGGCGGTGTAAGATTTGCAGAATTGTTAAAGCCTCAAACAAACTAAATGGTAGTATATTTTTTGGCTTTACCTTTCATTCTTCCTGGGTCAATTACCTAAAATACTTGTCATTTACTGTGGCTGATAATAATCTTTTCTACTCTAGGCACAAGGCCTGAAATTTTTGGGGAGCGGGGAGCAGTCAATTAGATTGACCCTGAAAGAAAGAAAGGCAAAGTCGACCTCAGCAGAATTTGAACTCAGAATGTATAGACAGACAAAATACCACTAAGCACTTTTCCTGTCGTGCTAATGTTTCTGCCAGTTTGCTGCCTTTGTGGTTGATAATATTGACTAAACCTACCTCTTTGAAATTGTTAGCCTTGTACCTAAATCAGAAATGTTGTCATCATTATTATCAACAGGATGATAGAGTGGAAGTATGTCTGAAAAAATGCCTTAAGGTATTTTTTCTGGCTCTTTATATTCTGAGTTCAGTCCTACCAGGCTCAACTTTGACTCTCATCTTTCCTGGTTTGATAAAATATCAAATATTATTATTATTGTGGCAGAAATATTATTCTTTCAGAATTTAGTTCCAGATGTCAACTTTCAGTGTTCAAATCTTTTGCAAATGGATTTGCTTTGACTCCTTCTCACCTGAAGTTCAGCATAACTACCACCATTCATGTATTGAGAAGGGGAAACCCATATCTCTTTTACAATATTCATACTCGTAGACCGGTGGATTAGGGCAAACTATTGAAGTTTAGTTGTTAGAAGCTGAAGGGAAACAGAAACAAGAAGAAAAATCTAACAGGGAGTAAGGTCAGTTTGAGAAGGAAAGATTGAAAAAGAAGTAATTTATCTGAGATCTGTCAGATAGAGAAGAACTTAGCATAGAGTTACCTACTTTATTCAGAGGAGCACTGGTTAATGAAAATATAACAGAGAGGAGAGACAGCTGGACCGAATTTGGTCAAAACTTGAAGAACATCAAGTCATGTTTATGCTATCAGACAGATAAATTTCCTCTTATGAATGGTAGCTGTGATGGTCAGTACTATAAACCAATGACTCCGAAGGATAGCACAAAAGACTCCATTTCCTGTAGTACATATAGGGAAAGCAAGTAAGGTTGCATTCACCAGCTACTTACAAGGAACTGAATTCACCTCAGCAAGCTTATGAAACAATCATTTGTTGTAGTCAACATCAATGTTTTTAAGCCTGTTTTTTTCCATACTGGTATGGATTAGACACGACTGCAGAAATATTCTATGACAGGATACTCTTCCATTCACCAGCCTTTGATTTACAAGTGAAGCATTTTCATTCTACTGATCATCATTAAAGAAAACCACCAAATTTCAGGCTACATTGATAGTTGTAAAGATAACATCACCATTGCCCAAATAGTGTCAAAGTAAAGATACACACAAATAAACAATCACACATGCTCAAATATATAGATGGATGCACACAATTCTGAATTATGTCCACCTGTTATTTATATCATGTGTGCTTTTTCTGATCTATAAACCCTTCTCAGACAAGCTAGATAGATAGATTGACAGATTATAGACATACATATGAATGATGATAAGAGAGGGGGTGGGTGGATTAAAGATAGAAAACACAAGTGAAAAGGGTCAATGATTAAAATCTCATTTACATTATTATTGTTGTTGTTTCATCTGTCAACATCTTAAGTTTTTATTTTTTTAATCTACCAAAAATATATTACAACTAAATGCAATTCACAAACAGTTCCACTTGGCATGCCATTCCAGCTGTGAACATCTCCCATTTTCTTTCTAGCATATAATAAATAATGAGTTTATTATATACAGTGCTCAGGTGCGCTACAACTCATTGGGAAAGAGTAAAAGTAGAAAAAAAAAGATGAAGACAGGTAGTAGCCATAAATCAAGTAAAAAAAAAAAAAACTAATGATAATCTAAAGTACATGCAGAGTACACAGGATAAAACACAAGACAGAAAAGTGAAAAATGCAAGAACCATAAAAATAAAAAGGTACATAGATATATCAGTAGTGCTGGAAAATTTTGCTAATACTATTAGTAATCGATAGGATAGGTTTATCCAGTATATTAAATATTTTGTAAGATGGTAGGGTGAAATTTGAAGATTTGAATGAGTTTTTTTCTGGCAGACCAAGCAATTATGCAGAGGTACACACACACACACATCAGTATCAAGTTTCACATTGCTCTCCCTATTTAGGGTCTAGAATGAAAGTGGGAGAACATTCCATTAGTGGTTACATGAATTTTTGGAGTATAATAATCCAAAATGTCTTTGGTAAGGAAGATATCAAAATATTTCCGAACTTCCTTTTAAAGAAAAAAAGTTATATATGTGTGTGTGTGTATATATATATATATATATATATATATATATATATATACATATATTTATTTATTTATGAGCGTACATCTAGAAAGAGAAAGACAGACTTTGAATGGCTGTTTTTTTCCAGTAGGCCAAATGATTGAGCAGAGACTCTCTCTCTCTCTCACACACACAAATCTGTATTAAACTTCGCATTGCACACCCTATTTAGGACCTAGAATGCAAGTGGGAGAACATTCAACCACTGCTTACATGAATTCTCGGAAGATAAAAATCCAAAATGTCTTTGGTAAAGATGTCAAAATATTTCTGAACTTCCTTTTAAAGAAAAAGAAAATGTGTGTGTGTGTGTGTGTATATGTATACATATACATATTTACATGTGTACATCAGACAGAGAGGTGTATTTATGACAATGTGATTAAGATATTTTCTTTGTAACCAGATGATCCTGAGTTCAATGCCACTGTGTTAGCCTTGGATAGATAAACACTTTGTGTTTTTATGTTTACACTACTCTAAAAATCAATATAATTTTATGTATTAGATTTTTGTTCCACAACTTAGTGGTTTAACAAAGAGAAATCAATAAAATAAGTAATCAACTGAAACATGTAATAAGATTAATAACCATCAAGTAAAACTTTCGAAAGATGGTGCCCCAGCATGACCACAGTAAAAATGTATGTATGTATGTCCTGGGTATAACATTAAACTGTATCTGACAATGCAGATCCATTTTGGGAGTTCTGGAGTCATGGGGCGCATGGAGTCACCCCCTGAATTACCATTACTCTCAATAGTACCTGTTAGGGTCCCATCTGTGGGTCAAACAGATTTCCCAGGTGTAGAGGAAGCTCCCATTATTTTAGAAGGCAGCTCTTCTAGGAGAGAGATACTCTAACATAAGATTTGCAGTCAAATTAGTACCAGTCATCTTGCAATGCTTGTCATTAGGACCTACTATGGCAACAATTGTACAAGGTTTTGTCACTTAAATTCAATGACATACAGATGAATATCATTTTAAAATGTGAGACAGCTATCATCTCACAAAGCAAGACAATCATGTGTGTGTGTGTGTGTGTGTGTGTGTGTGTGTGTGTGTGTGTGTGTGTATGCATTTGTCATCTATTTGCTTTATGGCTATTTGCGTTTAGTAAATACTCAAAATGTATTAACCCTTTAGTAGTCAGATTATTCTGTCAAATGTGGTGTTTGTTTGTTCATATCATTTTAAATTAGCGATTGTTTAGTTTCAGAATGACATTGTAGGGACGAAGTGAGCTCAGCACTTTTATGGTAACCTGAAAGTGACATGACATTCCATAATCTTGGAACAGTAGACTGTTCTAAACAGACTCAGTCACTCACCACTCAAACAGTTGCTACTGACTACTGGTGAGCTAGAAGTAGAGTTTGATGTTTCTACAATGGATGTTAAAGAGCAAAGGAGTCCAGGCACCATATTTAATTGAACAGATAGACAATACATCTAATCTTTGCATTACAATGACAAATATCAATCATAATCACTAGACAGAGTTGATTAATTTTGCTGAATTAATTAAGCTACAACAAATAAGTTACTGAGTTTTCTGTGGTTCTTGTTATATCACTAATCCCAGACTTTGGAAAACTAGCATCATCAAACCAAATATCAATTATGTAAAAGCAATTTAAATTACTTAAACCAGAGAGAGATGCACTGAAAAACATTAAAACCCAAGGAAACCAATGATGGTCTATGTCAGGTATAGGAAGCTTTCTTTGAGAAGTAGGTCACATGAGACATGGCTTATCATCAGCAGGGCTATACTACTAAAAAAATCAAGGTAAGTTTTTGCTGGTACATCATTCAGAAAGTTCTGCTATCTGCAGTTTGCCAATGACTGGTCTATGTTGACAAGTTCACAAAATCGAATAAATTTGCATGCCATGAAAGTTTAATTAGGTTTCAGTTGAAGATCCTTTGTAGGAGTAAAAGAACGAAATGAAATAGTCAAAAGAACAAAGAAATATTAAACAATTCAAACTGGTTGCACTGGGTCAAGTACATCAGTTATTAAATTAATTAAACTAAAAGAAAAGGCATTATTTGGATTATGAATAAATTATGCAATTAATGATTGATAAGATTGTAATTTTTGGCAAATGGCAGGTCCGGACTATAATTAACTTAATAGCACCACTTGGTGGTTCAAACTTTTATTGGATCATCTTTTTAGTGTTTTTTATTTTTATTACAAAGTCCTAGAAATAAGAGCAGAACCCATAAACTTTGCAGGCCTTCCTGGACATATGAGCTTGATGGAGTTGATGTTTAACTTTAACTCTTGTAGGTTGAGGCTTGCAGAGAAAGAGTTCCAGTGAGATATTGGTTCCGGAGGTGAGAGGATTGTGAAAGAAAGTGTTTATTGCAGGGTATAGTGGGATGAGGCACTGTAGGAATTATGGGAAGAAGAAAAGCGGGTGCATTGTGCGTGCTTGGTGGAGATGGTGCATAGTTTGCTAGATTGGAAGTGCAGGAGTCAATGCAATAAAAGTAGAAAGGAAAATGGGGGAAAAAGAGGAGCAAAAGGAATATATATTTATGCTTTGTCAATTTTGCTATATATATATATATATATATATATATATATATATATATATATATATATATATATATATATATATATATATATATATATATACATATGTATAGTAAAATCAAGAAAATTGTACAGAGAACTTGCCATGGGGAGTAGAAATAGAATCTTTCTCGAAGGAAATTGACAAATGTGAAATTAAAGAGAGACAGCAAAGTTTTGCAACTTAGAGAATGTAAAACTCTATTGTATATCTCTTTAGTTTTACTCATTAAATTTTCTCTGATGAAAGACTGAAATGTTAGATTAACTCTCAACGCTAAATTCACTGTACTCTTCTTGTTGATACTACTAAAGAATATAGGTTTTGCTGACACAGACCAACACCAGTCACTTTGGATTCTGTTTTATCATGTATATAAGTGTGTGTATATATATATAAATATATGGAGAGAGAGAGAGAGAGAGAGAGAGAGAGAGAGAGAGAGAGAGGGAGAGAGAGAGAGAGAGAGAGAGAGAGAGAGAGAGAGAGAGAGAGAGAGAGAGAGAGAGACTGATACTTATACCGTATTGGTGAATTAAGGGTTATTAATTAGTCAGATGACCTTGTTTGTGATGCAATCTAAAAGGTTCATGTGAATTCAGCTGTTCCTTCACAAATGTTTGAACAATACTCCAAAATGCATCGATTCTGTGCCCAGCATAGGCCAACTACTTGTTGGAGTTAAACTAGTTTTCTGATCTCAATAGGAAAACTCAGCTCTCCAGATACAGTTTTGGCATTCTTATAGATGTGGGATTACCACAGACGGTGTTCAGATATAGCAAAGCATGTGAAAATTGCTATTCTGATTAATGCTTTTAAGTAGGTAAAAGACTCTTCAGGAACAATTCATAAAACTAAGTAAAGCTTGAAACATTTTGGTTGCAATTAATGTTCACTATCAAGTTGTCTACATGAAAGTGTGTGAAAGTGTGCATAAAGAAAATGAATTTGCACACACATATAGACAAGAAAATTATGATGCACACAGGCATATATTATATATATATATATTGTGGAGGCGCAATGGCCCAGTGGTTAGGGCAGCGGACTCACGGTTTTGATTTCCAGACCGGGTGTTGTGAGTGTTTATTGAGCAAAAACACCTAAAGCTCCACGAGGCTCCGGCAGGGGATGGTGGTGAACCCTGTTGTACTCTTTCACCACAACTTTCTCTCACTCTTTCTTCCTGTTTCTGTCGTACCTGTATTTCAAAGGGCCAGCCTTGTCACACTGTGTCATGCTGAATATCCCCGAGAACTACGTTAAGGGTACACGTGTCTGTGGAGTGCTCAGCCACTTGCACATTAATTTCACGAGTAGGCTGTTCCATTGATCGGATCAACTGGACCCCTCGACGTCGTAAGCGATGGAGTGCCAACAACATATATATATATATACACACACGGTTGTGTGTGTGTGAAGGTGAGTGACTAAGTGGTTGGGGTATTTGGCTCACAATCGTAAGGTCATGAATTTCAAAACTGGTGGTGTATCGTGTCCTTGAGCAAGATGCTTTATTTCATGTTGCTCAGGTCCCCTGAAATGGTTAAAATGAGTTGTACCTGTAATTCAAAGGGCCAGCTTTGTCACATTGTGTCACACTGAATCTCCCCGAGAACTATGTTATAGGTACACAAGCTCAGCCACTTGTACATTAATTTCATGAACAGACTGTTCTGTTGATCAGATCAACTGGAAATCTCATAACCATAATCGATGGAGTGCCAGTTTACAAATACACACACACACACACATAAAATATATTTGTTCAAATCTAAGTGCACAACATGTCATCTCATTGAAATAAATGGTTAAATTTAGTGCTATATTAACTTCATCTGTTCTTCAAGGATAAAATAAATTTATGAGTTCATGATAATTTGAGTTCATATAATGATATAATGATTGCCAAATTATTGTAATAGTTTCAAGTTTGTTTTCAAAAAATCAACAATTACGTTTTTTTTTAATTAATAACTGATAAAGTTATGAAAAAAATGTTGGTGCACACAAACATTTTATCTTAAGCTTGTAAGAAAATTAATTTTGTAAATCACTGAGCTAAATTCTTGATATACAACTAAATTAAAAAGGTATACCAGTGTGCATGTAACTGTGTGTGTATGCATATATCTGTGGTTTGAAGTTATTGATTCTGTAAAAAGAAATTTATTTTAAAAATCAGTGAAGAAGAGGATTTTAAAGATTTTTTTTTTTTTAATAATGAAATAATGGACATCTTGACATAGTATGATATGACACATTGCATGAGATGACAATTCAACAACTAAGAAATAACAAACAATACCAGCAGAAAAAGAAAAATATCAACTGAAATTAAAACAAAAAAAAAAATTTTTAAACCTAAGAAAACATCAATGAATTCTTGACATTTTTTAAGGATTGTGAAAGAATGGGAATGGAGAGGCTAGCAGGTGTTAGTGGGCAAGGAAGTTGGAATGAGGTAGAGCAGAAAAGGATTGAAGATGAACCAATACATTAGAATCTGGCAACAGGCAGATAATTGAACATTATCATGGAAATTAGAAATTAAAAAAAATTACAGCTTTAACAAAACCAAAAAAAAAAAAAGGACAAAATAATATTAAACAATGTTTACATGTTTGTGATAAAAACATAAGAGAACCAACATAAATTTCCTTCAATAAATCTCTCCACCACCATTTTCCAAAATGGAAAATAGATGTTTCAAGTACTAAGTCTCAGAACACGGAATTGTCTTCTTAAGTCTGGTATTTGGTTCTGATTTCATAGCATGAAACAGATTAGCAATAAATCTCACCTTGGATAAAACAGTGATCTATTTCAGGCAACATTCAAAGATAATCTGCTACTTATTTCTGACAGCTATATCAACTGAAACAATGTAGAATTGGGTGTACTATGCAAATACACAACACAGTGGCTGCACTTGATTTCAATTCAACACTGCTAATCTTGTAATCCAATATTTTATCCACTTCTTTTACATAAGGACAGAATAAAGTAGACTATACAATGAAGTTAGTAGACCCAAACTGAAACACTACATATCTTATCTATGTGTGTGTGTGTATATATATATATAAAATACAAAAACACACAGCATTTTAATTCTAAGTCATCAGACTGTAACCATGCTAGGGCACTGCCTTAAGAGCTTTAATCAGTCAAACCAACCCAGTATTAATTATTTTTAAGTCTTCTATTTACATTGGTATCTTTCTGCTGAGCTGCTAAGTAACAAGGACATAAAAAAAAAACCACCAACAAATTAGTTGCCAAAGGATAACACAATTAAAGATGCATACTGCTACACCTGTGCATGTACAGATGTTGTTGTTCAATGAGTTCTTCCATTTTCAAGACACTGGTGATTAATTGAAGTGAGATGTGGCTGGTATTTCTGGAATGTCAAGTGATCTCATGGAAACTCCACTGTTTGCAGCTACACAAATATATGTATGCATGTGTGAGTGTATATACATACATATATATTTGCACAAAGGTATACATATGTGCCTGTAGTATCTGCATGTTGTTATATTCATATCAGATAATTACTAAAGATATATCTGTATTGATGGGCTTATATATTTGTAATATATTTACATAAACATATATTTATGCCAGTTGGTATTTTATATGTGCATCTATATATGTACATGTGTATATCTTTCACTTATTCTCTCTGTATGCATGTACACATACAACTATATTTCTTTTGTTCCCACCTCCCACCAATGTTTTTAAACATCTGCTAGTGTTCCTTTTATTTATTCCTTGCTCTGACCATTGATTTTCCCCTCAACATGTTACTTCTTCCTTCTTACTAAACCTAATTTATTTATCCTTCAATCTCATTTGACATTTTTCTCTCCAACACAAAAGGTTGTTTTTCACAGTATAAAAATATATTCCACTGTTTGAATTATTTATATTACTTTTTGCCAAAACAAAACATCAGTAGTTTCCTTAGGCTCCACTGTTTTATTATGTCCAACTGTTTTGTGACATTATCCTTAAGCTACTTCTTCGATTGACTCTTCCCCTCTCTCTCAGAAGAAACCAAATTTATAGAGCGTTGGGTAACTGTTTAGAGAAACATTAGTTTATATAGAGGCAGGAGTGGCTGTGTAGTAAGAAGTTTGATTCCTAATCTCATGGGTCCTGATTCAGTACCACTGCATGGCACATTGGGCAAGTGTCTACTACAATAGACCCTGGCTATAATAGAAGACACTTATGAGTGGATTTGGCAGATATTAAACTACAAGCCCATCATATATGTGTCTTTAGTTCACTACCACTGCTTGACAACCTCTGTTGGTTTGTTTACACCCCTATAATTTAGCAGTTTGGCATAAGAGATAAGCTTTAAAAAAAGGGGGGCAGGGATCAATCTGTTTAATTAAAACCCTCCAAAGCAGTGCCCAAAATGGCTGCATCCCAATTAATTTTAATAAACAAAGCATTCTTGCCTATGAACCAACACAAAATTCTCACTGGATGTAAATAGACAACAGCAATATATAATCATTTCTACTAAAGGTACAAGGCCTGAAATTTTTGTGGAGGGGACTAGTTGATTACATCAACCCCAATGTTTCACTGGTACTTAATTTACCAACCCTGAAAGAATGAAATGTAAAGATGGACAAAATGCCATTAAGTATTTTACTTGACATGCTAATGATTCTGCCAGTTCATCACCTTAACAGCAATATATAATGACTATTATTTTGCAGTGCCAAGCACAAAACACCCTGACACTCAGCAAGCCTATGTTATAGGTCATGATCAAAGGTTTCACACTTCTTGGAAATTTATCAATGACATTGGCAGCCTTAGTGAAATCACTGCCATCAATTTTATATCAGCTTTTTCATGTGGACATGGAAAATCTGATATATTTTATTAGGCAATACTCGATAGCTGGATGCTCTTCCTGTTACCAACCATTATTTTCAAGTAAGTTACTCTATTCTACTTTGCAAGCTGAACCATTGAGCTGCGAGACATTTTGATTCTGAGAGATATAAATGTTACCACTACTCAAAAAGTGTTAAGGCAAAGACATGGTGAGACAAACACACTTATGTATATAAATATGTGAGTGTGTGTGTGTGTGTGTGTGTGTGTGTGTGTGTGTGTGGACTGGATTGCCTATGTTCAGTCCAGTGTAGGACAAGGGCCTTGGCATGTTCTCTCCACCAACTAGTTTGATATGGAGGCTGTGAATTTGAGCTTGAGATCATGCTGGTTTGAGCCTACTCTGCCACGTTAGCTCAACATGGCTTGACAGAAGGGGTGCAGTTTTTATCCTCTTACTCATGAGTAGTTAAGTTGATTACATTGACCCCAGTGCTCAATTGGCATTTATCTTATTGACTCCAAAAGGATGAAAAGCAAAGCCAACCTTAGTGGGACTTGAACTCAGAACATAAAGACAGATGAAAACCCACTGAACATTTCATCCAGCATGCTAATGATTCTACCATATACATATATACACATACATACATATATACATACACACAAATACATGTGTATGTAGCAAGCTTCCTTACAGTTTTAGTCTACAAAATTGCATTCACAAGACATTGGTCAACCCAAAGATACAATAAAAGTCACTTGCTCAAAATGTCATATAGTGAGATCACATCCTGCTCCCAAAATCCTATGGCTGCCAGTCAAACATCTTAACCACACAGAAATACCTTCATCTCTTTTAACTTTAATTTTTTGCACTTTCCTTTCATCATCGTATGTTTATATAATCTCTGTGAATACCACCTAGTGCCTCATGTGCCATAGACTAACCACCAATGATATACACAATTGTTGTGACTATATTAGTCAAATGGATGTAGAGGTTTCTGATGATAATCCAATAAGATTCGAAAATCTATTAACCCATTACCTACCAGTGATCTCATATGAGATCACTTAAAAATTACAAATTTCGTAATTATCTGTCAATATTTACACATATCTAACCTTTTTGCTATATCTACTAGGTATATTTCTCTGATATTCAAATAAGGTTTGCTAACTTTTCACCCAGTATCTCACTTATTTCTATTTAAAATGTTATTTTGATCATTCCAGCGTGTTTCTAAGGCTGTTTTATGCTAGAAATCAAAGTTTAATAAAAAAAAAATTCCACTTAATAGAATTATGGGAGGTAATGGGTTAAGTATGTTCATCATTTTTACAAGCAGGACTCTAGCATGGCTACAGCCTTTGGACTGAAACATATAAAAGAATATATGACTCCATATAAGTGCCACTCTCTTACTGAGGCATAAAATAATTTTTGTACAACGTATGCATAAACAATTCTGACTTAGGATATTACTGCTACTCATATGATAAAACCTGGAGAGAACAACAAGTAAATTCTACTCCAGCAGGTTTAAAACTCATGACCAAGAGAACAGAAACTTAAGACTCTGATATGTTTAGAATATATTCCACTGTGTCAATGGCTACCACTGTCTTTATGACATTTATAATCTTTTCTTACATTGGTACAAGTCCACAAATTTTAGTGAGGAAAGTGTAGTCAATTTAATGAACCTTAGTACTTAACTGATACTAAAGAACAATAATAAGCATAGATGGTATTGGAGGAATTAGTAGTCAGAATGTAATGAAATATAAGTAATATGTACAGTCATTTATTCATTCCATCAAGTATGCTTATCATTACTATTTCATTATTGGTATACAATGTATATTATGTGTATTCATTCATTTTTATGTGTATTTTTCATTATTGACATGGGTTAGATGAATATTTTCCCTGATGCTAATAAGCCATACCTGTTTTTAAAGTAAGAGGTCTGATGTTCTACATGGCACAAAACAAATAAAGGATTTAACAGGTGTGACAACACTGCTTAAAAGTCACAGTGTTCATAGAAGCAAGAACAAATGTAGACAAAACCACACATGTAGATAGGAGAAGACCCCCTTTGGTCATGAATGACCATGGGATTGCACCTAGAAAGTTACCCTCCGAGGCACAAGTCCGGGCAAGGTTGTTTGTGGAAGGCCAGCAGTCGCCCATGCATACGGCCAATACAGCTTGGCACCAGTGATGTCGCAACTCATTTCTACAGCTGACTGGAGCAACATGAAATAAAGTGTCTTGCTCAAGAACACAACATGCAGCCTGGTCCGGGAATCGAACTAACAACCTCACAATCATAAGCTCAACACTCTAACCACTGAGCCATGCACCTTCACATAGATACATGCATATATATATACATACATACACACATACATGATTTCCATTCACCAAATCTATTAACAAGGCTTTGGTTAGCCAGGAGCTATAGAAGACACATCCTCAAGGTGTCACACAGAGGGACTGAACCTAAAATCACAGGGTTGGGAAGCAAACTTTTTAACTACACAATCACACATGAGACTTCTGAAATTATGAAGTTGGGAAGCATGAAGACTTTTCTACCTGAAGAAACTTCAAATAATGAAGTAAAAGATATGAATCAAGTAAATTTAATAGCTATGCTCAACATGTATTGATTATTTTTATCTCGTTCATTATAAACACAATGAAATATATATTATATATATTGGTACTCTTTTTATAGACTCTGGAGGGAACAAATACAAAGCTAGCATGGCAGAAGCCAATAAAAAAATATTTTCATATGTGTATAGATATATATAATTATATTATATTATATATTTATTTATATGTATGTATGTATACATACCATACACGGACACACAAACTTTATAAACCAGAATGATAAAGGTCAAAGTCATTATGGATCCAAATGGACTTTGTTTTAAATTTTTGTTGTCATTTTTATGCCATGAATGATTCAAATGATATCTTCCTCTCTTCATTTCACCAGCCTCAGAGGCTCAAGCAAAAAAGTCATGACTGTAACCATTCCTATTCTAATTTGACATTAAAAGTAAAAACAGAAGTTAATCCTAGTGCAAGAGTCCAGAACATTGATTTAGGAAAAGAAAACAATAAAATTTTTAAAAAACTTGAGAGTATGTGTGTGTGAGTTCTCATGTCTGTATCATCTTTTGGAAATTGAGAACTTCAAGCTAGAATCAAAGTTAATCTTCTGAACCATGAAGATTCATATGATTGTGAGGGTTTAACTTTGGTTTCCATTGTGCTGATTGGATGAGAGATAAAAATTTCCCAGGATAAAACTGGTTTATTCGCAGGTAGCTTTTTCCCACAAGAGGAACTGAACTTGGCACTGCAAATTAATAAATCATTCGTCGAGTTGACAGTACTACTTCTTGGAGTAGCAAATTGTTCCTATATTGGTTTCAAAGTTTCATACAAAGCCAGTAAGTTTAGAAGATGGGTTAGTTGATTAAATTGACCCATATTTCATCAACTGTGAATGGATGAAAGGAAAAGTCAACCTCGGTGGAATTTGAACTCAGAACATAAAGATGGGCCAAATGCCACTAAGCATTTTGCCCAGTATGATTTTGCCAGTTTGTTGGCCACTTTTTGCTGTTCCTCTATTGCTGAAGTTAATTACAGCAAGTTGAGCTGGGACATTTGAGAGCTTAAGTGACCTGATCAAGGACAAATATATTGCAGTGTTGTGGATAGGGTATGAATGAACCATCAACTGCTCAGTCACTAATCAACTATTACAGCCACTTAACTTTTACCATTGAAATGGTTTTACAACCAAGGAATTCACTTATTTAAATTTATTTTCCTAAAGGTGCTGATATGGTCGTGTCTTAAGAGGCTCAATTCCCAACTGCATGGTTGCAGATTCTGCCCCACTGCATGGCACCTTGGCAAGTGTCTTCTACTATAGTGGATTTAGTAGACAGAAACTGAAAGAAACCTCTGTGTGTGTGTGTGTGTGTGTGTGCATTTACACTCCCATAACTTAGTGCTTCAGCAAAAGAGATTGATATAATAAGTATCAAACTTAAAAAAAGTAAGTATTGGGGTTGATTCATTTGACTAACAAATTCTTCAAGGTGGTGCTCCAGCATGGACACAATCTAATGACTGAAACAAGTAAAAGGTATACCCTTCAGGTTTTTTGAAAAGCCTGTTTACTCAACAAGTTCAGGAACCCCAACTACAAACCCAAATTAGGAACTGCTGCTTTATCACATGTCCTTGGCAACATCCACAATGACCACATCAGTCACTATTACATCCACTTGGTCCCTACTAACTCCGTCCTTTGTATTTTTTTGGACCTATGTGGACATTTTATTTATTATACAAATGAAGATCTTTAAATGAAATGGTTGAACAAAAAGTTACTTATTATTATTATTATTATTCCTATTTGATGCACAAAGTTTTGTGAAAGTACCTAGGGTGCTTCATTCACAATCACTAGATTGTGGGTTAGATTCCCAGACCGGACAGTGCAAAACACTTCATTTCATGCTGCTCTGTAATCATTTCGACATCTGACATGTGGCACACTTGTGCATCTGTACAGGCAATATTGATTGATGGAGGGAGTGAGCTAATGTGTACAGCACATACATTTTATCACTATAAACAAATCATTTGGGCAGGTCATTCAGCAAAATCTGACCACTCACATGTTATCTTTGATGGGAGATTCCATCATTATCATTCAATAGTTTCAGGCAAATTTCTACTGCATCACCTGGTACACCTCCATGTTCCTGAGATGTATGCGGCATTGTGTGTCCTTGTTTTTGTTGGTGGAGTACACTCTTCCCATTACTGTATTGCATCAGTTTGCTTTGTTGTGAGGCTTGGCTTGAGTTTTTTGTTGCATTAGTGCTGGTGTTGCATCTTGTTATTATTATCATTATTATTTGTAGTAGTAGTAGTAGTAGTAGTAGTAGTAGTAGTAGTAGTAGTAGTAGTAGTAGCAGCTGCAGCGACAATAACAATAACAGTAGCAGTGTTCCATTTGAAATTCAGCTATACCGAATTCCAGGTAATGTTTCTTAGTAATTTCCATACCTTTCTTCATGTGTGATTTCTCTGTTCTTGTAGAGTTGGAAGCAAGATATAAATGAGTGAGAAGAGTCAACAGTACCAACCAACCAGCTAGGAAAGGGATTGGTTCATGAAGTAAAAGAAAAGAGATGGGAGCTGAAGGAAATAAGAATTGGTCATGAATAAAAAGTTCTGTGTATACATAAAGAGCTGAAAATGTGTGTGTAAATATATATATATATGTGTGTGTGTATGTAGATGATACTGCAATAATGAAAATCCAACAAACAAAATACAAAATTAAAACCAAGTATTAGTAATCAGAAAGTCATAATAATAATAAGAAGAATCAACACTAGAAAACAACAATTTTTTCCCACAATTATTATTATTAGTATTATTTTTTGCAAAAAATACCCTATGTTCTATGAACTGTTCTACAAAGCCAATATTATGTATTGTGCAATAATGATGATGATGATGATGATGATAATGGTTTCTTATATAGGTACAAGGCCCGAAATTTGAGGGGAGATGTTAGTCGATTGAATCGACTCTAGTGCTTAACTGATACTTTATTTATTGAGTTCCTCATTCCCCACATTGGAAAGATGAAAGGCAAAGTCAACCTTGGCAAAATTACATGAACAATTACAAATAATAGATCTTTCTCGTTTTGGCACAAGGCCAGCAATTTTGAGAGGAAGAATGGGGGAGGGGGTGCAAACTGATTATATTGACCCTGAAAGGACGAAAGGCAAAGCTGACCTTGGTGGCATTTGAACTGAGAATGTAAAGCCAGAAGTAATGCTCACTAAGTGATTTGTCTGGCATGCTAATGATTCTGCCAGCTTGGTGCCTTAATACTACTACTATTACTACTACTACTACTACTACTAATAATAATAATAATCCTTTTTACAATAGGTACAAGGCTTGAAATTTTAAGGGAGGGAATTAGTCGATTACATCAACCCCAGTGCTCAACTGGTATTTATTTCATCGACCCTGAAAGGATGAAAGACAAAATGAACCTCAGTGGAATTTGAACTCAGGACATAAAGACGGACAAAATGCCATGAAGCATTTTGCTCAGAATGCTAACAATTCTGCCAGCTCACCCCCTTCTAATAATAATAATAATAATAATAATAATGATGATGATGATGAGTTCTTACATAGGCACAAGGCTACACATTTGTAGGGTAAGGGGAAGTGGAGGGCCGCTTCAGTTGACTAAATCAACCCCCACTCCCACAGTGGATAGCCGCCAAAATTGATTTTGGCAAGATCTGAATCAGACTCAGAAGAGATGACACTTCAACACCACAACATGGCATTTAGTTCAACATTTAAACAATTCTGCTATTATTAATCAACCTTACAATAATAATAATAATAATATGTGCAGCATGCTACTCTAATTCCAAAAGTAACATTGGCCAACACAGATTAATTGAAAAACAAAGAAAAGAAAAAAAATATTTACTTGAGGTTGCAAATTATAGGATTTGATATAACCTTATGGCTAATACCAAGGCCCTGTGATTATTACAAAGACTCTGTAGTAATGTGGATATTACCAAGGGCAAGTGGTTATTACCAAAGCCATGTGATATTACCAAGGCCATGTGATATTATTGCCAGAACTGTGTCATATTATTACCAAGGCTGTGTGATGTAGTTACCAAGACCATGTGATATTGTTACCAAGGCTGTGTTATATTATTATCAAGGCTGGGTGATTATTATTAACAGATTTACATGATGTTAATTATCAAAGCCATGTGATCATTAATAGGGCAGTATCATATTATGAAAATGGTGATAATATTATTTCCATCATTAAGATTATTACCATCAGCAGTAGCATTACCAGGTCTATTTGAAATTACCAAGACTATTATTTACCAAAACTGAGTGATACTGTCAAGATGGTCAAAATAAACATTATTGAATTTGTGCGGTATTACCACAGAATATAACTATGAAGTCCATGAAATAATTTGTCAAGGCTACAAAATATTTTACCAAGGCCACAAGATATTATCAAGGCCATGAATATTACGAGGTTTTTGCCATATTACAAACATGTTGATATTATCAAATATCCAGTATTTCCAAGGCTGAATGATATGAAAAAGATGTAATTATTGCCTGAACTATGTGATATTACCAAAGCTGTGTGGTATTTCTGAAAGCTGTGACATTACCAAGACAATGATATAAATAATTATCAAATCTGTATAATATTAAGAAGGCCATAAGATTCTACAAAGTCTCTGATAATACTAAGACTATACATATTGCCAAATTGCATGGTGTTATTAAGGTCACAGGATATTTATGTGACCATATTGTAAAGGCCTGTTTAACCATTTGGCATTTAAACCAGCAACATCCCACCCAAATATTCTACTTGTGTCATGTACAAACCAGCCAGATCCAGCCTCTCACACTTACCCTACAATGTCACTCTAAAAATAAACAATCATACCATTGAAATCTTGTAGGTATGAGATAATGCATGATTAATTCAAAACAATGTGATTAAATAAGCATTACATTTGACAAAGTAATTTGAAATCTAAAGATTTAAAACAACAAAACTGGTGATATTATAACTAAAATTTGTAGGATTATTATCCAAGTCTGTGTGATATGACCAGTGTTGGTGATGTTATCAAGGTTATTTGATATAACCAACATAGTAACATAAAGAATGTGTAGAATTTAATAAAGTCACATTACCATATTTACACTGTATCAACCGGGCTGTATGAATTTATAAGACCTGTTTTATATCAGCAAGGCTGCATTATTCCCAAAGTTGTATATGATATCAACAAGTCTATGATATTATGAATAATGTATGTTATTACAAAGTTTATGTAGCATAATCAATGAAATATCAACCAAACTACATGATATTTCCACTGATTTACTGATGAAGTGTAGCTTTATCAAAGATGTTTTCAACTGAGATACAATATTACCAATACTATATTATTTAGTATAGCAACATTGTTATATAACTATGACTGTGTGATCTTAGGATGATTGTGATATAACAATAGGAGTAACATTATCAAGTCATAAAGTAGTACCAAAATCAAAATACAAGAATGCTACTAAAGCCCCAGGGTATCACCCATGACCATGAAATTATGCTTGGGGATAGCATCATTGTTGGGTATACATATATAGAGATACATACACACACGCACATAATACATGTAATTTATATTCATGGATTATACGTATATACACACACATATACACAGATATACACAGATATATATATATATATATATATATATATATATATATATATATATACACACATACACACACAGATACAACATGGGCTTTCCTCCTTTTTTTTCCAGCAAGAAACTAATACAACATTTATCAAAACTTGCCCCTACCATGTTGTCTTCTCTTTGTGCATGTTGCCTTCTTAGTATATATATATATATATATATAAAATCATAATTACAGACATCTCAAAAGTAAATAGATGGTCCTCCTTATACTGATTTATCTCTGCAGACACAACTCATTAGTACCATGCCAAAATGGGTTAAACCATTAAATAGCTGCACAAGACATATCTACTAAATACTAGATTAATTATTTAAATGCATAAAATGACATTATCTTGATTATAGACATAGGTTTTTCAAGAATGGTGTCTATTTACTTTTGAAATTTCTGTGTGTATACAAGTGTGTGTGCGTGTGTATATATATATATATACACACACATATATTAGTTGCTATTATGTTAAACTGTCGTATGTCCAAATTTGGCCAAATGTGTTTTTTCCAATATTTAATTTTGCTTGAAATAGCTGGTTCTTTTGGTCAAACTATCATATCTCCAGCTGCTTCAGATGAATATTGTCTAAGTGTAGTGCAACAGTTTAGCATTTTTCAAAAGTGTAGTAAGCCCTACATACGACAGTTTTGCAAAAATATTTCTGTCTGAAAATATCATACATGCATGTAGTTACGATTTTATGCACCCACAAAGTATTATTGTTAAGCTGAAACTGTTGCTAATGTAAAAAGAAATGAATGGGTAAGTCTATTTTTTAACTTTCTGAAAAAGAACATTTTGGACTTACGACACGTTTGCATTATAGCAATAATGTATGTGCGTATAAATACATACATATATATATATATTACACACTCACATACAGTCATGATACTGCTTATCTATGTGATATTAATAAAGCCATGCCTTTGCAATATGAAAACAATATTACTAAAATCATGACACTACCTAGGCAGTAGGATATTACTGCAGACTATGATATCCGTGTCTAACCTTGGTGCATGGTTATATATTTTAGAGGAGAGTACAGTTGATTAAACCACTCTTTGTATTGGACTGGTATTATATTTTATCAACCCAGGAAGGACGAAAGACTAAGTTGACTTGGCTGCTCCATCTTTCTGTCAATTCTGCTAATCAACCTACCATGATATCAATGTTACTAAAGCCAAGACAATCTCATAGGCTGTGATAATTTTATCCTGTGGGCTGTGTGATATTAACAAAGTTATAGATCATATTACCTTAACAACAATGTTATTTAAGCCATGATATCACATTGTCTGTGTGATATTAATATAATTGTATTACCTTGACAACAATGTTATTAAAATTATGGTATCACATGGGCTGTTTAATATTAACAAGAGCATTATATTACTTTGACAACAATGTTATTAAAGCAATGATATCATGCTGGCTGTGATATTAACAGAAACATATTATTACCATGAGATAATCTTATTATTAACACCATGGTTACAAGACAGGTTATGTGATATACACAAAACTATATTACCTTCATAACAATGTTATAAAAAAAAACTAACTTGGCAATGTTATTAAATCTATTGTATTACATGGGCTGTGTGATATTAACAAGACCATGCTATTACCTTCGCAACAAGGTCATTAAAGCTATAGTATCACATGGGCTGTGTGATATTAAGAGAACAATGATATTTCTATGGTGACATTGTCATTAAAATTATTGTATCACATGGGCTGTGTGACATCAACAAGAAATGATATTAACCATGGGATAAACATGAAAACTTGGGTATTACATGGGCTGTGTAAAATTAACCACGACCCATGATAATACTTAACAACAATCTTACTAAGGCCATGATACCATCTAGGTTTTATGATATTAATTAATATAACAATGACAATGATTTTCTTAAAGCTAACACATTACCAACAGTCAACAATAGTAGATAGCCCATATGATGTCACATGGACCATGTGATATTTCTGAAAGAGAATTGAACAGTGTAATCGATTCAATTAATCAGTGTATTACTGGTATCTATTTTTAACCAAAAAGCAAAGTTGACCCTGCAAGGATTTGAATTCAGATGGGTGCAACTAAATTATCTACAACATATAGTCGAAATGCTCTACTATTTTCGCCAACTCACTGCCCTCTAGGCTGTGCAATATTAAGATGACCACAATATCACTATGACAATGATATTATCGAGACTATAAGGCATTATCAATACTCTGATATTACCGATATCTCGATATTATCAACAGACAACATTAACCAACAACGCCATGATACCACTTTAGGCTGTGTGATATTTAACTAGGCAGTTAGTGACATTATATACAAAGGCTCTATAGTATTCACCAGGGCTGTGAAAATAATAACAAGGCCATGAGATTATTACCAGGGTTGTGTGCGATATTATTACCAAGTCTATAATACCAAAAGTATCACGTTATCATGACAAGAACAAGAAGAAAAACAAAGAAAAAAAAGAACCAGGATAATTTGCTTTTCTTTTGAGAGATGAGAGGGAGAGAGAGAGTGAGAGAGAGAGAGATAGAAAGAGAAACAAAGAGAAATAAAAATAAATTCAGAGGGAAAAGTTAGATTTGGTTAAATTCCTTTGAATTGTTGTTTTAAAATCAGTTTGGAGTATAGCAACTCTTTCTCTTAGTTCCTCAAACTGTAGGTTCTTTTCTGAAGATGTTCATTATCTAAGACAGAGAAAGTATATATGAAAAATATATGTAGAGTGAGAAAGAGAGCCAGAGAAAAAGAGAGTTCATGAGGCAGAGATAGAGAGAGAGAGAGACTGAGAGTAAGAGAGAGAGAGAGACTGAGAGTAAGAGAGAGATAGAGATAGACAGAGAAAAAGAGAGGGAGAGAGAAGAATTGTGGTTATTGTCTTCTTAGTCTTATTGCAACTCTTCAGATATGTTATTAATTTTTTTCTCTTTTTTTCTTTTTTACATTTAGAATAATATGGTTCTTCATTCATACTGCACCCCCCACCATCCCCACACTTTAGTATTGTTTCCCCCCACTCAGCATTTTTATCGTCTTTTCGCTTTGCCATCAGTAACTCGACCCCACTTCTGCAGCCGTTGCACCAACTGTTTGCTGACTGGAGGAATAGGATAAGAATCGCGAATGTGCAGGATACCTTTTTGGATGAAGTTGTAAGTGTTGGTTAGAGTCCTGGGGTATTGCATATTAAACACCCAATATGCAGAGAAAAGGGCTGCAAATGCAATGGTGAACTCTTCAAATTCTTGGACAATCTGTTCTTCAGCAACAAGGAAAAACTCGTCGCTTTTGAAAATTGGACCTTTTGAGAGGAGCATAGGTACAATTCGACCTTTAGGGTCAGGCTCTTCCATGCTCCCTATCTCGTAGACCATTTCTGTAAGATTTTCTCGCATAAGCATTGGTAAAAGGCAGAGTGCAGTGACCATGTCCCAATACTGTCTTAGAGCAACGTTCTCTTCTTTGACTTCACTGGCTTGTTGTAAAATGCCACTGGATCCCGGGTAGTTACGCGAGAGATCAATAATGCCACTGGCATATTTGACACAATATTCTTGGATGGTATGGTCAATATCCAAATCTGTAACACGCTGAAACTCAACGAGCAACTCCTTGTCAATGAACAAACATGGGTAGGTTTCCTTAATCATGGCAATAGTTGGTGCTTCAATAGTAATGAAGGATCGACGGACATCAAATGTATTCTCCATATATAGGCGAATGTCACTAGGAGATTTGCTTTCCATGTCATCCCTTGACGACGAGGACGGCTTCATTTTCTTTTCATTTGGGTAGTCATTGTTTTGGTCGGCAGAGTCGAGATCTTGTGAGACACTTGTTGATGGAGTTATGTTGTCAATACTACTCGACTTCCGTTTGCCTCGCTGTGACATCATCGAAGGACTTAAAATTGGCAACTCCAAACTCTCGTTTTGATATTTGGCTGAAAATACAAAGAAAGAAAACAAAAGTAAGCAGTGGTAAAAGAAAAAAAATGCATTAGAATTATTAAAAATAGTTTTAAAGAAACTATGACAATAAACAATTAAGTAAAACTTTTAATTTTTATGATGTGCAAATTGATATTTCAATAGCAAAGAAGACAGAACTATTCTTATGAGATACAAAATGACAGAAGGTGTTATTATTTAAGTGATTTTACAAATGTTTAAACTAGTTTTGTGTCATACAGTGTTTGTGGTATAATTTTGTAGCTCAACTTAACTATTTTCCTCAGTATGGACGCATTCCCACAGCTTTCCATGCACTTACAATTCACCTCTGATATTCAAACATGCCCTAATCCTGTTCTACGCCATCACTCAATTTGCTAAAAATAGCAACCAGATCTCAAATCACACTCTTTAACAAAAAGAGAGGTCACACGAGATGATGAAATCCTAGATGCACACTCGCTGAACAGTAAAAGGTAAAAAAAATAGAATGAACAAAATTTGAATCTCTTAGTTAATAAGTTTACTTGATCAATGTTGGCTCATGAGCGGGGATAAGGACAAAAACAAACACTAAAAAAAAAAAGACATTAAAAACATATATATATATGTCATACCGGCCATGACGAAGGGAAATAGCCCTGAAACTCGAGTCGTCTTTATATATATATATTTATATTTATATATTTATATATTTGATCCTTTATATTGAACACTCAATATTTCATCTACATTCAATACTTTCTTTCATGGTGCCATCCATTTTTATTTTATTTTATTTTATATTGTATATTGTATATTCCATATTCTATACCCCACATTAGTTCTGCAGGAATATAAATAAAACATAAAAAACAGATAGTGTTGGAACTCTTTTAAGCAAAATAATATATTCCTCTATACACAATCATACAAAAAACCCCCACCTTTTTTGTATTTATTTTTACTCATATATATATATATATATATATATATATATAGCAACACCAAACACATACAATATCAAGGTTGCCATTGCAACAATAACAATGTCGATATAAACAGTACATCAATGTTATTCATAACGACAATCACAATTGGATAGTTTGATGGTTCTCAGTCATTTGGCAATGAGGATTCAGTTGTTTGATCAATGGAAATACCATCTTATGGAATTAATGCTTAATTGGCTGAGCATTTCACAGATGTGTAGACCCTTAATGTTATTCTCAGATAGAATCAGCAAGATACAGTGAGTGACAGGGCTGTATTTTTGAATTACAGGCAAAAACCTGTCTTATAAGTTTCTGTATAATTTCCGTCTACCTAATTTCACTCACAAGCTATGCACTGAACAAAGGTTATAGAGAATGACACTTTCCCATGATGCCACACAGTTGAATCAAACCCAAGATCCCAAACACAACAACATTAACTCTTAAGAGTTTTGTACTACAATTAATTCTTAAGTTTTGAAACTGCACATAGCAGAAATTCATGAAACATTATTGTTTGGGGCCAAAAGTCAAGAACTAGTTTAGCCTCAATTTAGAAAGAACTTTCCAAGAAAAGATTTCTGTTTACACCATGTGTCAGTGGGGGGGGGGGGGTTTTTGTTCTTTTAAAGTTTATTCAGTGAATTTCTTAGATTATTTTCTTCTTTTGATTTTCAAGTGGTGAGTTTGAATTCAGTGATATTTTAGATAAATGATATATAATTTATTAATATTCATTAATGATTTAATTAGAGAAAGAGAGCTTGAACTTAAAAGTAATCAGTGATTCAAGTTATTCTAGCTGGAATTTATATCAGGATTATCAATTTTGAGCAGGAGTGGTGTGGTTATGTAGTTGATCATTGCATTAGTGATGCACCTGACAAAACTTTGTTAGTGATGCACACCTGACAAAACTGAATGTAGAAGCAAAAGTCATTCAGTTATTTTCATCAACATAATCTTAGAAATTTGCCAGAATGAGCAATGAGACCACAAGGTATGTACATGAGCCATGTCAAATACTCTGTAACAGGATAATACCCTTTGCCTGTCCAAAGCAGTTTCATAAGTTTCCCTTAAACATCCAAACTTGTTTTCAGACCTATAGTTAGCCCTTGCTTCACATGTTCTGAGTAATATAAAATTTTCCTTTCATAAGTCCAAAGTTACTCTGGTGGTTGAAAAAGTTGGGAATGTGCATCACATATATGATGTATGAATGCCAAGGAAATATGACCTGTGTATCCTGGGATACACAGTACAAGCAAAGGGTTCAGGGTACATAGGTCAGTGGAATGCTCAGTCAATTAAACAGCAATTCAACAAAATGGTGGTTCTAGTGATTGAACAACTAAATTGTCATTGTCAAATAACAGAGAACCATTCACCTACCCACCCATCCAGTTGAAATTGTTGCCATAAATGGTATTGATATTGTGCTTATATTGACATTATTAATATTCTTGTTGGAAGAGGGAGACCCAGGAAGACATGGGATGAAGAATTGAAGGTTGATCTCAAAATGCTGAATCTTATAGAGATGACACAGGACCAAGATATGTCACAGATTACTGTATTCAGGAGGACCTGTCAACCACAACAGAATTGAGATCCTAAAACCAAGGTGCCAACTCACTGCCTACTAGGCTGTGAAATTGTTGTGGGTGGTGGTGCCACATAAAAAGAGCCAGTACACACTGTAAAGTGGTTGGGCATCATTACATCATACCACCAAGTTTTATCCAAATTCCTGCAATAATTATATTTTTATAATTTATATACTGAACTAACTGCATTCCATCAAAATCTCTGGTTTCTAATAATGGACTGGAAGATTTATAGATATAACAGTACAAGAAGTGAAAAAATTACTCATAACAATAAAAAGACAGTGCAACAAATACAATAAACAAATACAAACACAATACCCACCATCACTGCATAAAAAAGAACAGGTGACTCTACATGGCCATTTGACCTGCTAGAAATAGCAACCAAATCTTTCTCAAATTGAATTCTATTGTTTTATAAAAGTAAAGGAAGTAGATAATATGTTGTAAAATTATCATTTTGCATTAATTGGTTTGGTTTGAAATAAAGTTCCATGCCCCATGGTCTTTGTAGGGTGTTTGAGCTTCGTTTGTTATCATTAATGTTCTTCTTGAATGATTAAGAGTCAAGAATTATGGGGAGAAAAGGACTGGATGTTGTGGTGTGTAAAGGGGCTTTGGGTAGCTGTAGATAAAATGCGTCTAAAAAAAGGATGGGGTAGTCATGACTGGAATGCCTTTCATCGTAAGTTAGCTCAATCCATCAAGGCTGAAATGGAGTTAAACAATAACTAGAACAAAAAGTACACAAGACACATTTTAAGAAATAATGCAAAATAACTTGCAGAAACAGGGTTGGGTATGTGGTTAAGCAGTTCACTGCACAAATGTAGTCCCAGGTTCAGTCCCATTTTGTGGCATTTTGAGCAAAAGTCTTTTATGATAGTCTTAGGTTGACCAATGCCTTGCAAATGAACTTGGTAGATGGAATATGTGTGGAAGTTCTTTGCATGTGAGTGTGTGTATGCATGTTTCTAAGCCTGTCTTGGTGTAAACACTACAAAGAAAAATCCACGTTTTGTAACTAGACAGTAGGACGAATAACAAATGCTAAAATAAGTACCAGGCGTAATGGACTACAAACCTTCAGGATAGTGTTCCTGCAAGGCCACACTCCACTGAATGAAACACATAAAAGCATATAAGAGAAAAAGAGTAACTAGTTCTTCCTCCTCCTCCTCCTCCTCAACCACCACCACCACCAGCCAGAAGGATATAATTATTATTGGTTTAGTATATCTATCTACCTTAATAATGGTCCTATCACATTTCTTCTTTTTGCCCTTAATTTTACAATGGCTATTTTCTGGTTAAGGATAAGAAGGACACTCAACCTTGAATAATAAGATAAGAGATAAAGATCCTTCCCAAGACGTACAGACTCATAGGCCAGTTTCTCAGTTTCGATGGTACATATATCTTCTCCTTGGATAGGACACCAGTCAGTTTCAGGATTACTCATTTTTGCCAGCTGAATGAACTGAAGCAACATGAAGTGTTTGCTCAAGAACACGTTTCACTTGGTCCAGGAATCAAAACCACAATCTTACACTCATGATTTTAACACCCTAACCACTAAGTCATGCGCCCCCACTCAACCTTTAATGAGAACCTAATTTCCATGTGAGCAACTGAACGAAGGATAAAAAACACTTCAATTTCACATTTTGCTAAATATATGTGACAATTGTCCATCTATCTATTTACTAATACTAAGATTAGTAAATGTTTTTTTTTTCCCGTAACTATTGTAAGTGGCCAAAGGAATAACAAGATAATTAAATTTCTTTCTACTTTGGGATAAAAGTTGAACTTATCAGTCATAAGTACAAGTTCAAAGATAATTTCCCCAGTTTGTTCTAAAAACTTTTTCACCAAAATGCTTCGAAATTACCACTAAGAAGACACTTATATATATATATATATATATATATATATATATATATATATATATATATATATATATACATACACACACACAGATATAAATACATACAAACATATATATTCTGCCTGTTTACATATTTAACTATAAAGACACTTTTATTTTCTTATTGTTTACATTCTTATCTATGAAATA
The DNA here is from genome assembly GCF_046866305.1 of Octopus bimaculoides. NCBI lineage: Eukaryota > Metazoa > Mollusca > Cephalopoda > Octopoda > Octopodidae > Octopus > Octopus bimaculoides. The sequence continues at coordinate 49,274,120 of NC_142932.1, read as the reverse complement.
CACTTTATATTTTATCTTGTTTACACATGTCTATGAATATATTATAAATTCTGTTTGTTTACAAAAATATTTGCAGAAATAAAAACGAAATTTAAATAAAATTTACAACTCATAAAATTGAGTCTGATAAGTTAGAAGGTTAATTTAAAAGAGATCTTTTTTTACAGTTTTATAAGCAAACATTCCAGGTGTTGAGTAGTATTTGTATTTAATGAAACTAAGCCAAATGATGTTCTCAGTTCAAATTCTGCTGAGATCAACTTAGCTTTCTTCCTTATAGGGTTGATAAAATTATCAGTTGAGCTCTAGGGTTGACTAACTCTGTCCTCTCAAAGCTGCTAGCTTTGAGCCAAAATTTGAAGCCATTAATAAGAGAAATGGATAAAAATTATTTTGAGTGTGGCCATGCAGGAACACCAACCAGAAGGTTTGTAGTCCATTGTGCCTGGTACTTATTTTAGCAATCACTATTCGTCCCACTACCAAATTTAAAAGACAGATTTTCTTTTCACCAAGACAGGCATAAAAACAGATACATAAATTCACACACAAAGGACTTCCATGCAGATTCCATCTACCATGTTCATTTGCAAGGCATTGGTCAATCTAAGACTATCATAAAAGACTTTTGCTCAAAATGTCACAAAGTGGGACTGAACCTGAGACTACATGTTTGTGAAGTGAACTGCTTAACCACACACCCAAGCCTGTTCCTGCAAGTTATTTTGCATTATTTCTTAAGATATGTGTATTGTGTACTTTTGGTCTTTTTCCTCTTAGTTATTGTTTAATTCTTGTTCAGCTTGGGTATGTCAGCTTGAGTACCATTGTTTTACATACCGAAATGTCCCATATCCTAAAACGGTGATTCCAAAACCTTTTTATATATTTGTGCTCCAGCATAGCCACAGCCTTTATGCTGAAATGTATAAAAGAATATATCAGGTGTGGCTGTGTGGTAAGGAGCTTGCTTCCCAACTACATGGTTCCAGGTTCAGTCCCTCTGTGTGGCACCTTGGGCAAGTGTCTTCTACTATAGACTTGGGCCGTCCAAAGCCTTATAAGTGAATTTGGTAGACGGACACTGAAAGAAGCATGTCATATGTGTGTGTGTGTGTGTGTGTGTGTGTGTGTGACTTTGTGTTTATGTCTCCATAACTTGACAGTTTGGCAAAAGATCGATAAAATAAGTACCAGGCTTAAAATTAAAAAAAGTACTGGCGTTGATTCATTTGACTAAAAATTCTTCAAAAGTGCCCCAGCATGGCTGCAGACTGAAACAAGTAAAACATAAGAGACATGTGTGTGTGTTTGTATATTTCTGTCTCCTTACTGTGACTTCATGTGATAGTCATAAACAAATTTTACTGACATGCAGGTAGTGTCCTTCATTTCCAATCTTCTGCGAAACATGTCTGATCATAAGGAATATTATCTGACTTGGAAACAGGTGAGGGTTGGTGACAGGAAGTGCATCTGGCTATTGAAAATCTGCCTCACCAAATTCTGTCCAACTCATGCAAGCATGGAAAAGTGAACATTAAAATGCCAATGTCACCAACAATGATGACCTACCAGAAAATCTATATTTCTAGTTTCAATGAAGAAAACTTTTCTTCTCAGAGGCCCTGAAAAGTAAAGGGCTTTGCATGTTGCCCTTTCACTAAATGGTGAAAAAAGTTTCTAAAATGTATTTATATATTTTAACCTATAGATGTAATTCAAGCTAGCAATGCAACATATAACCAACTCACAAACTAGTACAACTTGGTAGTATGCATCATGCTTTTACTAATTGTTTTAGGTATCTATGTAACCACCTATAGATACAGGTGCCCTCCTGACCAAGCAGAATATCTATTATGTGATACAAGAGAGAGAGAGAGAGAGAAAGAAAGAGAGAGATGCACTGGTATTAGGCTGAGCAGACTGGAACAACATGAAATGAAATGTCTTGTTCAACAATACAACACATCACCCAGCCAAGGAATTGAACCTACTACTTTATGATTGGGATCTGAACACTCTACATTACTAGGCCATGCATCTTCACTAATTTAAACTACAGAAACGTTTTACATACTCATTTCTTTACTTAAATAACTGTAAAAGAATTAGAAAGCATATAGCATTCCCCTGACTTCTACCCCAAGTCTGGTCAACTTTGCCTTTCGTTTTCCTAAGGTTGATGAAATATATACCAGTCAAGCAAAGGGACCAATGCAAACTTACACCCTCCCACCAAAATTTCAGGCCTTTTGTCTATAGTAAAAAGAATTATCATTAATATTATTATTATTATTTATTATAATCACCATCATTATTTTTAAGGCAGCAAGCAGGCAGTATCATTAGCATACCAGGCAAAATGCTTAGCAGTATTTCATCCATCGCTACGTTCTCAGTTCAAATTCCACCGAGGTCGACTTTGCCTTTCATCCTTTCGGGGTCAATAAATTAAGTTTCTTACCAGTTGCTTACTGGAGTCAATCTAATCGACTGACCCCCTCCCCAAAAATTTTGGGTCTTGTGCCTAGAGTAGAAAAGATTATTTCAGAGTCAATAAAATAAGTACCAGTTGAGTACTGGGGTTGGTGTAATCGACTATGCCCCTCCTCCAAATTTTGGGCCTTGTGCTTGTAATAGAAAGGATTATTATGATGATGATGAACATGATCATTGAGGTGGTAAACTGGCAGAATTGTTAGTACGCCAGGCAAAATGCTTAGCGGCACTTTGCCTGTCCTTACATTCTGAATTCAAATTCTGCCAAGGTTGACTTTGCTTTTCATCCTTTCAGGGTTGATGAAATAAGCAGCAGTTACACACTGGGGTCGATGTAATCAACTAGCTCCCTCCCCACAAAACTTGTGCCTATAGTAGAAAGGATTATTATTATCCTGATCATGATTAAAGCAGTGAGCTCACACAATTGTCAGCATGCCAGGCAAAATGCTTAAGGAATTTCATCTATCTTTACATTCTGAGTTCAAATTCTACCAAGGCTGACTGCCTATGATCCTTTTGGAGTTGATAAAATAAGTACCAGTTGAACACTAGGGTCAATGCATGATCATTAGCCAGACAAAATGCTTAGCAGTATATTGTCTTTACATTTTGAGTTCAAATTCAACCAAGCTTGACGTTGCCTTTCATTCTTTTGTGTGATCAATAAAGTAGGCACCAGCTAAACAATGGGGTTGATGTAATCAACTAACTTCTCACCCCTAAATTTCAGGCCTTGTGCCTATAGTATAAAGAATTACTACTATTATTAAGTTGACTTTGCCTTTCATCCATTTGGGGGTCAATAAAGTATGTACCAGTTAAGTACTGGGGTTAATATAATCTACTAGCCTCCCCACTCTCCTAAAATACTTCAAACTTTGTGTCTATTGTAGAAAAGGCTGCTGTTGTTGTTGGTATTTTACTATTATTGGTGGTAGTGGCAGTAGCAGTAGTAGTAGTAGTATCTCTTTGTGTCTGTATAGACCATGCACGTGTTGATTGACTTACTAGATTATGAAAACGATGTTTCTTTCCAACCAGTTCCGAAGACTTCAGACAGAAAGTGCTTTTCTTTCAATATTAACAGTTCCAAGCAATGTAGATTTTGGTCTGAAGTTGATGCTTATTTTTATTTGAAGTTGTTTGAAGTAGAGTGGAAACTATTGGTAAATTAAGCCTAGAGCCTATTATTGATATCATGCTTGTTATCTTCACATTCTTGAGAACACTAACCTAAGTTGGAAGTACTTAACAAATATCTTTAAATTCCTTTTGGGCAGTATTTATGGTCTCTAGGTATAGTAATATTCATTAAAATCCATTAGTGCTTCCTTATCAAAATCCACACTATCAGATATTTTTATTTAACTTTCATGGCCCCAAAATTATTTCATATATATACTGCAATTAGTATGTTTCTATGAGCCAATCACTGGTCTTCTGGGGTGTATCATAAGGGAGTGTTTGTAAATTGGTGTCAAACAAACACCACAAAGGACTTTATTTGAAGAACACTTGTATTTTTTTTCTAGTTGTCTACTTCCTTCATTGGTATATAAAATGAGAAAATATATGCACATGTATATACATACACATCCTTTTTGGTACGGAAATGGTGAGTTCCAGAAAATATTTTTGTAATGTGGAGTTCTGTTACGAGAAACCTGTTTTCACATTGACTCTCATATTAAGCGGAAGTTACTGAACACAGAACTCAAAGAGAAATGTATTTCCTGCCATAGAACTCCACAATTTTCATAAATGCAATGTATCCATGCGTAAGGAATGGGTCAGTGTGTGTGTATGACTGTGTGCACATGCATAGTTCATTGCATTTGTCCATAAGAAGGTTTACAAAAATGAAATAAAGAACTCAGTACTTCAGGAAAAGCAGTAGTTTTACAAAGTTAAATCTGTTTTGATTCTTAGAGAATTCGAACACAAATTTAGGATAACATTTCTCTTAAATTTAGGATAACATTTCTTCTAAAATGTGAGTAGCTATGTAGCTTCTCTGGAGCATGAAACCTTTCTGCTCTGGCTCCTTCTGTCATATTTAAAAACCCTGATATCATAGCATAAAGCTACCTCTCAGAGGGTTCATAGTTTTGCAAGCTGCATGGAAACCTCACTTGTGCTGACGGAATGTGGTGGTGGTGGTGGGGGGAAGAACAGTCAGTATGTACTGCCAAGCAGTCGGCATTAAGAAGGGTATCCAGCCATAGAAATCATGCCAAAGTAGACAGTGGCACACAATGCTGTCCTTGGACCCATCAGTTTCTCTTGTCAAACTGACCAACTCATACCAGTATGGAACATGAATGTTAAATGATGATGATGATGACAGCGTATGTTTGGGTATGGGTGCACACATGCATTTGAAAATAGGTTTCCACAATTTACATCTGTGTGAGATCCACTAACAAGATCTTGGCCAACCAAAGGTTATGGAAGAAGACACTTGCCCAAAGTGCTATGTAGTGGGATTAAACCTGTAACTATATGGTTGTGGAGAGAATGTTTCACCCAAGACAAAGATTGGGATGCATTTTGATAAAGAAAGCAATTGTATTCCTTTCAGGTATTAGGAAGGGCATCCAACCGTAGAAACCATGCCAAATCAGACTGGAGTTTGGTACCGCCTTCCAGCTTGCCAGCATGGACAATGAACGTTAAATGATGATGATGAAAGTGGGTTACACTCACTGTCTTCTCTCTATAAATTCAATATTGGTTAGACTTTCCAACTTAGAAGATTGTATTGAGAATTTTGTCTTTAGAATCATTTGTAGAGAAGGTGAGGAAGTGTACTAAAACACTGTTTCTTTGATTTGTGGAGTGATTTTTCTTAGGACTGTTGAAGTACACTAGTTTGCTGTATTCTATTGGAAGACAATTACATTGCTTCTTTTCTTAGAAGCACATTGCTTCTATTCTTAGAAGCAGAATATATCTAGTCCATGTTTCTGGAAGCAAAGCTGGTCTGATAAAAGTGTCTAGTTTGTTTGTAGATGATATCTGTGTGTGTTTAAAGTTGATGAGAAGTGAAGAATGACATCATATGGATAGGAGTACATTGATGTTTCTTAACTCTGAAGGAGCTGCAATAGCAGAAGAAGACATAAAAGGAGGACACAATACCTATGTATGCTAGTGGTTATTGATGAAGGAAGATTTGCCAATCAGTCAGATGGATTTTGCTTAAGTTGTGGTCTTGAATGTTTGTGTTTATGTAGTTACAGTTTCATCAAAGATAAACAAAGCTGTACTCTATCCACGAAAGGTGCTGTTTTATCTTGTATAAGCATAGTAGATATTCAAAGTCAAAGCGGTTTCCTCTTTGAAGAGAAAACCTGTTCTTTGAGATGTAGTTTTGTTTATGGGGTCATCATGAGAAATGATTAATCATCAGAGATTGACAAGTTTAACATTTGTAAATTTTGTAAAGGTTTTAGTTTTGCGTCGTTGAAGAACTGGTAGTCTGAGGTAGCATGTTTTCTTGTTCATGAGGAGGTATATGAAGCAGTAACTGTTAAATGTCTTATTCAAGGACACTGCACCACTGCTAACAACAAAAATATGAAGAGTGACTCAGCTAATAACTTAATAACACTAGTTGAGTCATATCATTTGCATGTGAGATTTTTTTTTTTAACTATAATTCAGTTTTAGGTTGTTATAGAAGTTTACTGGAGTAAAAAAAAGATAAAAAAAGGAAGAGAATAGGATGGTAGAAAAGAAGATGGAAAAGAGTAAAGATGGAAAGAAAAGCAGAAAGAAATGAAATGAAAGCAAAAAAGGAAATGAGATACAATATGGAGTTTAGAAAAGTTAGAAAAGAAACAGAAATTGAAGGAAGACTAGACAGATATAAGCTTGGTTGCAGATTACGTTACTTTTCAGGATTGCATGCAATTATATTTTTTAATTTGAGCAACTTAAAATATTCTGGAGTGTCAATCTATCATTATTCTATTCAATTTGAAAATTTACATTAATATTTTTGGCCAATCAGTAACATTCATACACATTAAATGGAATTTGTTTTGTCATATTCTTAGATACTTTGATTGTTATTGTGTTATGAAAGCTCAATCTTGGAAAAATAAATCATCGAGAAACTATAATTACAAAAGAATTAAATGACTTGATACAAAAATACACCAATGTAGTTCATAAAAGTAATACATAAACTATGAAGAGCAAGTTAGGTGAAATTACACAAACCTACTTTCTGCTGGAATTTATGGCATTATTGATCATTTATCACTGTTTTCATCATACAATAACTGTTACAGCACTACCAATTACATTACATCTTCTGAAAAAATTGCTCAGGCAATCATTACACAAGTCTATTGATATTTTAGAATATTTTTTTCATAAATTCAATAAAAAATTTCAATATTGTTTGATATTAATTTTAAACTCTAAAATATTTTGATAATTATAAATAATTAATATATTGTAATGGTATTCACATATGTTACGGAATGATTGTATCCAGGATTAAACAGAGGCATTCATGCACTTTTTGGCAAATGCTTGACTGTAAAGTTAGGTTTTACCAGTAATGGTGTATGGCAGGTTTTATTAATAAATTTATAATAGCACTAACATACTGTCATAAAGATAGTATGGAGCGGGGCTACTGTTTTCTATGTAAACCTTTTTTAACCTGTGAATAGATGTGTATCTGGCTGCTATTTCTAACCACAAAGAAGTTCCTTGGTATAATAAAGTGAACTTGGGCATAGTTAGCAGAGAAAAAGTCTAAACAAAATACTTTTTGATAAATCTTTGTTAATCTAAGACTATACCTATTTATACAATAAGTAGTCCAATTTTTTGGTTTAGATCCTGGATAATGGATCCACAATTTTCAAACTAGGATAGATAAAACAAATAGGATAGGAATAAAATATTGTATAAAGTGTGCCATGATGAAATATAAAGTCATAGAACCAATTTAACAAAGCATGTTTCTTCAGCTAAACATAAAAAAGAAATGTAATAATTCACAACAAATATTCAAAGCAGGTTTTCCAGTAACACAATACCAAAATTAGAACAACAATTAGCAACATTTGCAGATTGTCGTGTAAGAAGAAATTAGCATCAATTGCAATATGAAACCCTAAAGAACAAAATACAGTGCACTTCTTTATTGGGGAAGATTTTCTATGGCAGGATGCCCTTCCTGTTGCCAACCTTCACTTGCAGCTCAATGGCTAGGAATATTTACGCAGAATACTTGAAAAGAACGACACTGGTTGTATGACAGTGACTCAACTATCATGCAATGTCATGGCAAGGAGTCATCAACATACATGCATATACATGCCGCCATCACCACCACCAACAACCACCCACTTTACCACGTTTGTATGGTTCTGAGAATTTTATGAAGTAGATTTTCTACAACTAGATGCTCTTCCTGTCACCAACCCTTACCAGTTTCCAAGCAAGGTAATATTTCCCCATTGGCCAGACAGGATTTTGCAAAATATTGGAAATGACTGACATTGCTTCTATGACAGTGATCCACATTTACAACTATCACACATCAAGAAAAGGAGACACAAACATGCATGCACACACATACACATCATCATTATTGTTTTAACATCCATTTTCCATGCTTGCATGGATCAGGTGGAATTTGTTCAGCTAGATTTTCTGACTGGATGCCCTTCCTACTGCCAAGGCTTACTTGTTTCCTGGCAAGGTAATATAGCCAAGCATGTTTTTCAAAGAAGATTAGAAATGAACATCACCTGTATGATGATGGTGTGTTTACAACCATGACATGATGTCAAGACAAAGGTACACATACACAAACATACACACAATGGCAAAGTTAGGTAAATTTACCTTCTCGAATCATACCAACTCACAAGGGCCAGTTTGCTGGTTTTATGACATATATATTCCCCACCTGGATGGGATGTCGGTCTATTGCCAAATTACTCATTTTTTCCAGCTGAGTGGACTGGAGCAATGTGAAATGAAATGTTTTGCTCAAGAACACATCACATGGTTCAGGAATTGAAACCACAATCTTACTATCATGAGTCCAGCACCCTAACCACTATGCCACAAGCCTCCACTATACACACAATGGGCTTCTTTCAGTTTTTGTCTTCCAAACGCTCAAGGCATTTTTTTTGCTCAGCCAGGGGCTATAAAACAAGAAAATTGCCCCAGGTGTTGTCCAATGGGATTGAAACCTAAAACCATGTGGTTGGGAAGCAATCTTCTTAATCACACAGCCATGCTTGTGCATTTTTATCATATATAAGCATGAACATAATATATTTAGATACATTTGTTTGCGTGTTGCATACCTTTCTTGATATCTAAGGACAACAGATTAATGTCTCACATAGGACTATAAATACAATAGATATAGCAAGTGTTAAATTTGATTTTATAGTCGAATGTCTTCATTTTCATCTCATCACACACGGAAATTGATACTTCAAAGGTATTTAGTCTCTTGATTTGCTCTGTTAATTCCATTACTAAAATATCTTACCATAACTGCAATGATGTCACATATTCTCTTTTCAATATTTTTCATATATAAACATATGCTGTTTAAATAAATATATATATATGCACAAACACAGAGGGTGCGATGGGTAAATTGTTGCTGTTTTATAATTTCAATTTTGTGCATGCGCATTGTTTGTTTTTGATTTTGTTGACTACAGTATAGTAAGGTCAATCGGGCACCATCTGTGAGAAAAACAGCACCATGATGCAATTCACTCTGCTAGAAATTTGGAAACGGCATGTTGTACTGCTTGGCATTCATGCTGGAAGCTCCAATACAAACGTTTCAGAATGTTCGGGTGTCAATTTGAGGACAGTGCAGAGAATTCGGAAAGATTTGGATGAGTCTAATGGAAAACTCATTCTAATTGTTCTGATTAAGAAACGAACTCCTGAATTTGTTGGTGAGATCCAGACCATGATTGACAACAATTCCTCCATGTCAATCAGGTCCATTCCCAGGGACATGGAAATGTCTGAGTTTATTATCAGGCAAGTAGTGCATGAAGACATTTGGTATTCCTCATACAACATGAGAAAGGGCCAATTTTTATCCCAAGCCATCAAGGACAAGAGGAAAGACCATGCTACAAAGCTTTTGAACAAACTCAAGCATCCCCTCCAACTGAACATGCTTTGGTTTTTCTCAGATGAGAAAAATTTCTGCCAGGATCAGATGCTGAACACACAGAACAACTGTTAGCTTGCCGTACCCCCAAAACATGTACCGAGAGTGGTAAAAAATCAAACATTCAGCCAACATCATGGTGTTTGGAGAGATCACGAGTGATGATGATGTCATGCCTCCATTCATCTTTCCACACAGCCCAAGACTCAATATGGAAGCCTACATCAAATGCCTAGAGGAGGTAGTGCTGCTCTGGGTGCTGGAAGACTCTTTCTCTGGCAACAAGACTCTGCATTATGTAACACAACCAAGAGAACCCAGTCATGGCTGTCAGTCAATTTCTGTGACCACACCACCCCACTCCTAACATCTGGCCACCTAACATGCCAAACTGCAACCCCCTTGATTATTATGTGTGGGGTGCAGTTGAGCAAGAGATCAACAAAATTCCTTGTAACACCAAAGATGAACTGAAGGTAAGGATTATGGCAGCATTCACCAACTTAAACATGGAGACAGTCCAGAAAAGTTGCAGGAGATTCCGAAGTAGTCTAGAGACCATGGTTGAAGCTAATGGCAATTTTATTGAATAAATTTACTCTTTAGTACTTCAAGATATTTTTATGTAATTTTGGTAACTATATCTGTTACAATGAGGTGTTAGCGCTATTTTCATTCTTGCATAATTCAGACGACAATTTATTCACCGCACCGCGCGCGTGTGTGCGTGTGCGTGCGTGCGTGTGTGTGTGTGTGTGTGTGTGTGTGTGTGTGTGTGTGTGTGTATGTGTATATATATATATATATATATATATATATATATATATATATATATATATATAGGGGGATAACAGACAAAAATCTGAGAAATTAGTTAAATCAGCAGTACAGAATAAAATAGATCTCATTGTATATACAGCTGAGCCGTACATATACGATTAGTTAAGGATAGTTAATAAAAGATGCAAGCTCATGCATATTAAAACTACTGAGGCCATAAAATTAAAATAAATGAACAGATAGTCATAGTTACACAACATGCTTCTTTCATTTTCTGTCTATCAAATCCATTCACAAGGTTTTGGTCAAGCCTGAGTATATAGTATAAGACATTTGCCCAAGGTACTACATAGTGGGAATGATCATTTGGAATCAGGTGGTTTGGAAGCAAGATTTTCAACCACACAGCTACTCCTGTGGCTGTGTGTGATGTATGTATCTTTAGCCAAATGCAGGTCAGCATATTTAAGTAATGAGCCAAAAATGATTTTTAACTAAAATTACCTTGCTGCTTAATGTTAAAAATAGTTAAGGGAGATATGTAAAATACAAATTTTAATGAGTTTGGGAGGAGCAGGGAGAGTGTGCCTGATCACCGGTAGCCATGGTGACAACTCTGAACATGTTTCAGTCTTACTGAACCTCTTCAGCGAAGCATAGTTCACTCAAGGGCTGCCAAAACTGACAGAAGTATAACTGTTTTACATGAAGTATATTCACTGATTAGGAAAATTAAAATTTAAACGATATATGGATAATTTCCTAAGGACAATTTCTGTAGCAATAATATACAGCTGAGTGCATGCTGGCCATTTGAGGTGGTAATTTTTCGATTAATCAAAATTACAAACCTAATGAGAAAAATGTTATTAGTCTTAATGAAAATTTGGCTTGATTGATTTGACTTGAATGTTTGATTAGATTAAATTGATTGATAGATTAGATTATACAGGTTAGATAGATTGATAGAGATTGTGTATGTGCATGTATGTGTCAGAGAGAGAGATAGTGTGTGGGGGTGGGGAAAGAAGAGAAAAAGAGATGAAGGATGATAAGCAAGAAAAAAAAAAGATAATGAATAGACAGAATGAGGCAAGCAGAATAGAAGAGAGAGAGAGAGAAAATAAAGACATTGAATAGAGAAAAAGGGCTTTGAAAGAAAGTATTGAGAAGTAGCAAAGATAAAAGGGGGAAAATATAGAAATGAAAGAGAGAGACAGAGAGAGAGAGAGAAGCAAAGAAAAGTAAAACATTTGTGGGCATCAGCATTAAGAGATTACTGAAATGATCGCCACAGTAGGGAGGGAGAGGGAAAGAAAGAAGATAAAGTAGTGAGAGAGTAAGGGAGTAGATGGAGAGTGTGAGTTAGCAGGAAAGGAGGGACAGGCAGAGGAGTTGAAATTACCTTACATCTATCAAGTTTATAAATACTGCAGTTAAACCTTTATAATCCTTAGCTATCATAATGATAGTAGTGGTGGTGGTGGTGGTGGCAGTTATGGCAATGAAGCGGATGAAGATTTTGAAAGCAAACCTTGGAAAGTTAGATCTTAATCTGGGAGTGCAGTGCAGTGCTGTGTAGTGCAGAAAACTTGCTCATTTGGTTTAGCAAGAATTATACAGAAAGTTCTTGACACAAAGTAAGAACAATATGAATGGCAGAAAAGGATTTTAGAGGAGAAAGGACAAAAAAAAATAAATAAATAAAAAAACTCCTCGTCCTCAGAACTCAAGTTGTGACCTGACAGAAAACATTCCCCACTTGACAATATATTAGATGCACTTTTTTACAAAAATAATGTCTAAAAAATCCACCCTGCTTGATGTGAGATGATGATGGTGGTGGTGCTGGTGATCATCACCATCGCTGTTTGACTGGAGCTGATCAGGCAGATGACTGCACCATACTTCTGTGTCTGTTTTGACATGACTTTTTACGGCTGGTTGAACTTCTTAACATCAACCACCCTGCAGAATGCGCCGAGTGCTTTTTATGTGGCACCAGCACAGGCAAGGTCAGTTTTGGCATTATATGCTTTAATGTACTAATAACTTTTTACTTGAATATGGGCTAGTCCAACTTACTCTGTAAGGAGCAAAGGGCCAGTTTCCTGATTTCTATGACATATACATTCCTCCTTGGACAGGATGCCAGTCTGTTGCAGGATTACTCATTTTTATTAGCTGAGTGGACTGGAGCAACATGAAATAAGGTATTTTGCTCAAGGACACACACATTGCCTGGTCCAAGAATCAAAACCACAATCTTATGACAATGAGTCCAACACCCTAACTACTAAGCCATGTGCCCCCACTACTTTTTTTCATGGATATACACTTCTGTAATTAGGATGAATATAATATGCCCATGTGTCTTTTTGCCATTAAGTATGTAATTAACATCATCATCATTTAATGTCTGTTTTCCATGCTGGCATAGGTTGAACAGTTCTACATGAAATAGAGTGTCTTGCTCAAGAACACAACACACAGCCCGGTCCAGGAATTGAATTTATTCATCAATAAATGTACCAAATAATGGTTTCAAATTTTCAAGGAAGGCATAATTTAATTACATCGACCCCAGTGCTCCACTGGTACTTATTTTATCAATTCTGAAAGGATGAAAGGCAGAGTTAACCTCAGCTAGATTTTAACTCAGAACGTAAAGACAAATGAAATGCTGTTAAGCATTATGCCCAGCGTGCTAACGATTCTGCCAGTTTGCCATCTTTAGTGTACAAAATGATCCCTTGCTTCAGTTATCTGAGATGTCAACTTGTAAAGGAAGGCCACAGTTGATGGAATTAACAACTCCTATGATATATAACTGGTACTTATCTACCAGTCGTATGCTACTTTGTCAAGGTGATGAAATGAAAACTAGGCCTCATAACAAAGCCAGTCAGTGAGTTTCTTGTTCATTCAAAATTGTAGAAATAGCAATAAAATCACCTTCAAATTGCACCCTACCATTTTGAAATTAGGACTCATTAAATAATGTTGTCCTAGAGGATACTATTTAATAAAAAGTGAGATGTCCATGGCTGGAACATCTTTGATTATAAGTCTGCTGTTTCATAGATCAAAATTAACTTGGGGCTAAATAGCAACATAAAGTAGATACTACCAAACATCTTATGATAGTTATTGTAGATATAAACATGTATTAAAAGAAATGCCTTTATCTAATTGAGGTACTTTCTAAATTAATACCAGGTTTATTCTAAAGTTGATTTACAAATAAATTAAAGACAAATACCTTTTAGATTTTAGCTGTTTTAGTAATTTGACTGTGACCATTTGGGACATAACCTTGAAGGGTTTATAGTTGAAGAGATTGACAATTGTATTTTTGTTTTTAAAGCCTAGAACTTACACTGTCACTCTCTTTTGTTGAACTGCTTAGTTACAGGGACATAAATAAACACATACACCCAAACACATGCATAGATAGACAGATAGATACACACATACACATGTGTACATACACACATGATGGGTTTCTTTCTGTTTCCATCTACCAAATCCACTCACAAGGCTTTGGTTAACTTGGGATTACAGTAGAAGGTATTTGTATATGGTACCACACAGTGGGACTGAATCTGAGGCCATTGTTTGAATGAGAAATAATGCCCCACCCACCATATTTGCCAGACATTGCCCCCATCTGATTATCATTTATTGCGCAGTCTTCAAAATCATTTGGACAGAAAAAATATGAATTCTGTAGACGAGGTCAGAACAGTACTGGATGAGTAGTTTTTTGTCACAGACAAGTGAATGTTGGAAGAAGGGCCTTGCAAGTCTACCAGATAGATGGAAGAGCATTGTAGAAAATGAAGGAGAGTATATTTTAGATTAAAAATGAACTTTATCTTAATTTTGAAAAATAAAAGAAGTATAAAAACACACATTATTTATGGGATGACCCAATACATTATTAGTGTGTAGTAAACTATAAGATGCATTTTATTTGATCTGTTTTTATCATTATTAGTTGCAGTTACCAATATCTTTTGCTCTGATCATTATTTCTTTAATCTACAGATTGCATACTTTTAAAAGGATTGAACTATTCATTACTTGCTTGAAAATATTTTCCTTATAGTCCTCTTCTATGTATTCCTTCAGTGTTTCAAAAATACACCTAACTTTAGCTTGAATTGTTGGTTTGCTTAAAAGTACGTTTTTGTAGCTGGCCTTTTACTTAGAACATTGGCAATTTTTATATTTTGTGGATAGTTCCAAGCCACTTCTCTATCATTGCTGATTGCTGACAGCTGAACTTTTTACAGTGTCTGAGACTCCTTGTTCTTAAGAATTTTGGAGATTTTTGAATAGTACGGTTACAGATCACATGCAGGAGCATTTACTTATTATTCCCTCCCCACCTGCCTTCATGTTGGTTAATTGCTGCCATTATAATTTCCAAATCAAAGGTAGCAAGCTGGCAGAATTGTTAGCATGCTGGACAAAATGCTTAGTGGCATTTCATCTGTCTTTATCCTCTGAGTTAAGATTTTACCAAAGCTGATGTTTGCTTTCATCTTTTTTGGGTCAGTTTAATAAGTATTAAAAGATAAATGTTTCAAAAATCACCTCAGGTCCTTCATGCAAAGTTGGGTCTCCAATGTTCTAAATGTTGGCAACAGGAAGAGCTCTGGAATTTTATTTGATCCAATACAAGCATGGAAACATGGACATTAAAATGGTAGTGGCGGCAGCGGTGTGTGAGAGAGAGAGAGAATTGTTCATGAAGAAAAATCCCTTGTTTTGCATCAACTGAGATACTTCCTCATCACTCTTGCCATCAGGAAAACAATGAACCAAAGATTTTCCTGTTGGAAACCCTTAACCAATGATGCTATTCTTTTATCTTTTTATCTTTTACTTGCTTCAGTCATAAGACTGTGGCCATGCTGGAGCAACACCATTAAAGATTTTTAGTCGAATGAATCACTTCTAGTACTTATTTATTTTTTAAAGCCTGATACTTATTCTGTTGGTGTCTTTTACCAAATTAAGATATGAGACATAAATACACCAACACCAGTCGTCAAACATTGGAAAGGGATGAACAAAGACACAGATATATGGGCTTCTTTCGGTTTCTGTCTACCAAATCCACTCATAAGGCTTTAGTCAGCCTGAGGTTACTCTAGAAGGTACTAACCCAAGGTGTAACACAGTAGAACTGAACTTGGAACCATGTGGTTGGGAAGCAAGCTTCTTACCACATACCCACACCTATTATTCACAAATGGAATATAAAAATAAAACAAATTGATAATCTGGGATCGTCATGGCTGGAATACTTTTGACCATATGTTTGCTGGATCAAGGTTTGGCTTAGGGCTAAATGTCAGCAACTATATATGATACATTGCAAGCCTCCATCCTCAAGCAGTGGTTAACCTTAAGGTGTCTCTTCTGAAGGGATTCCATGATGTATTTCCTCAGCAGTTACACAATAGGTATGACAGGTATCTATGTGCCATGCCTATTGTTTTCTGACATATAAGTTAGTGTAGTATATAGTGTAAACATTCAAACATTATCACTATCTTTCTAAACCCTGCTGCATTTCACATGGCATTTTCAGTCCTCCAAAGTGTCTTGGTATGTAAGCCAACTTACATTGTTTTGACTTCTAAGTTATGCTTTTAAAACTTTAATTTATATGCCAGAAAATATATTTGCATAAGGATGTGGTGGTGGTGGTGGTGGTTGCAGTGGTGGAAAAGACAAGGAAGAAGAGGTGTAGAAATTTAAAGCAAGCTGGTGTAAGGAAAGTGTTTAAATGAAAGAGTTGTATTTGAAATATCATTATTGTTTTTACACAATGTTGATTCTATAACCAGCAAGTGGTTGGCATTAGGAGGGGCATCCAGCCATAGAAACCATGCCAAAACAGCCATGGAACATCGGCAGCTCTTCAGCTGACCAACTCCTGTCAAACTGTTCAGATAACTGAAGAAAGGGATCATTTTGTACACTAAAGATGGCAAACTGGCAGAATCGTTAGCACGCTGGGCATTTTCAGTCCTCCAAAGTGTCATGGTGTATAAGTCAACTTACATTGTTGCTTTTCCTTTGGATAATATCGGTGGTGTGGAAAGGGAGGCTGGTATGTATGGGCGACTGCTGGTCTTCCATAAACTACCCTGACTGGACTTGTGTCTTAGAGGGTAACTTTCTAAGTGCAATCCTATGGTCATTCATAACTGAAGGGAGTCTTTAATGATGAATGAATTCTTAGATAATTAAATGAATGCAAGAATGGATGGATGGAATGATAAATAGAAGAAATAATGGATGGAATGACAAACAGATTGATAAATAAAGGTATGGATGGAATAACAAATGGGAGACTCACTGGATAGACAGAATGATAGACAGGATAGAATGAGAGTTGAAAAGGAATGATTGGATGTTATTAATGTTAGGTGGATGGAATGGAATGATAGATGGATGAACAATAGATGGATAGAATGAGAACTGAATAAGAATGATAATTAGAAAATTGAAAAATAAATGGAATGATTGAATGGTTGGGTAGATAGATGGGAAGGAAAATGGAATGATAGATGGAAAGATGGAAGAATGGATAGATTGATTCAAATGAGGAATTTTAAAATGTTAAGACCATGTTATTATTTCAGTCTCTAAATCTCTAGCTCAGTAGAATATTTGCTTAACATTATTTATCTGGTTTTCTTCTCTATAAGTTATGAAATCTTAAAAGCTATTCTTCCCCATCACTACCAAAAAGAAAAACACAATTAAGAGAGGAATTCTATACAATTGCTTATCTCCAAATCTCTTTCAATATCCCCTCTCTCTTTCACAGACACACACACATACAATATTATTACAACACAACATTAGGCACTATCAAAACACACTTCCTTAGGAAATTTCAAGTTTTCTAGTCCCTATAACACACAACACCCGCCCACTCCCTGATCCCAACAGTTGTTGTTTGAATGTTGTTGTTTAGTCCTGAGTCAGCTGAAACTGAAGAGACATATCATCAAAGATATTTCCGCTTCGACCCATGACCATCCCATCATTGGAAGGATATCTAAAACTTCATTATCTAATTTGTCCTTTGTAATTTTTTTAAAGATGAAAGATGATTTTGGTTGCTATTTTTAGCAATCACAAAAAGGCTTCTTTGATGGTTTGAGACCATTCTGTGGTAGGAGGTGAAGAAAAGGGGTGCAAAAATGGTATCTACAAAAACATCTTCAACATAACACTTAAGAAAAAGATTTTTACAAAAAGCAATAAAAATAATCATTTCCCACACAGACACTAAGTCAGAAATTTTAAGCAAGGAGCAATCAAATACTGGCAAGATAAGTTATTTTGTTGGTCCCTGAAGAATGAAAAGCAAAATTAACTTAGGAGGGATTTGAACTCAGGATATAAAAAGAGCTGGAACAAAGTCTTTTGTTTAATCCACTAATGATTCTGTCAACAACAATCATCTAAGCAAATATGATTCAACTTCATGCTATAATCCAAATGGTCCAGTCTTTGTTGTAGTGTAGTTGAGTGCCTTAATGACTCTGATAGCCATGCCAGCAGAGCAATAGCTCCTGATAAAACTTCTCATGCTGAACAGGCCAAAGGATAGAGGCCAGACTAATAAAGTCAACTTCTTCCCTGAGATAAAAATGGGTTTGCATAGGACCAACAACCTACCTAGAAAAAAAACAAAAAAAAACTAAGGTGCAGGAGTGGCTGTATGGTAAGTAGCTTGCTTACCAACCACATGGTTCCGGGTTTAGTCCCACTGCATGGCACCTTGGGCAAGTGTCTTCGACTATAGCCTCGGGCCGACCAAAGCCTTGTGAGTGGATTTGGTAGACGGAAACTGAAAGAAGCCCGTCGTATATATGTATATGTATATATATATGTGTGTGTTTGTGTGTCTGTGTTTGTCCCCCCAACATTGCTTGACAACTGATGCCGGTGTGTTTACGTCCCCGTAGCTTAGCAGTTCGGCAAAAGAGACCGATAGAATAAGTATTAGGCTTACAAAGAATAAGTCCTGGGGTCGATTTGCTCGACTAAAGGTGGTGCTCCAGCATGACCGCAGTCAAATGACTGAAACAAGTAAAAGAGTAAAGAGTAAGTTACAGAAACATCTATGACAATTCAAAACTAACAAAACCTGGGATGGTTCCCTGAAGGAATGACTTTGTTCAGGGAAACATATGACCCGGTGCAGCAAAATTTAATGGAAAAAAGCAGAAAAGACAGCATAGAATCAAGAACTATGGAGAAAAGTTGTTAATGGCCTATGATTTGCAAGGAGCAAGTGCTTAAGTAAGTCATGGTATAATATATGTACACTATGAAATACAAGGTTATTTTTTCACAACACTGCTCCACCACTAATACTATCACTTCCTCAAAATTAAAATATAATAAACCCTTGATTAATGAACAAATATGAAGGAAGGTGTGTCCATTAATGCCAAAAGTTAATCATATCAAAGGCAACCTAGATGCTATTTTCATAGTGTTTGTGATGTTAAAAAAGAGCTTCAAATCAAAATACATTACAGCACAGTTTGAAATCCTCAAATTATGATAAAGAATATGTAATATTTACTTCCCTCCTGACAGTGCAGACTAAAAATCTTTTGCCAACACCATAGATGTAGTATAGCATTGAAGAAATCATTTTATCCAGTCAGTCAAATAAAGTAAAAGAGTAAAGCCTCTCTTCGGTCATGAATGACCATGGGATTACACCTAGTTACCCTCTGAGATACAAGTCCGGGCAAGGTTGCTTGTAGAAGACTAGCAGTCACCCATGCATACCAGCCTCGCCTCTCCATACCACCGATATTATCCAAGGGCAAAGCATCAGTGATGTCACAACTCATTACAGCTGAGCAAACTGGAGCAATGTGAAATAAAGTGTCTTGCCCAAGAACACAACGTACAGCCCGGTCCAGGAATCAAACTCACTACCTCATGATTGTGAGCCCAACACTCAAACCACTGAGCAATGTGCCTTCACACAGTCAGTAAAATAGAGCACTGTTGAGCCAAAAGTTTACTGTATATTATCAGTTAATGAAGCAGTATCAGTTAGTCTTTCAAGACCTTGGATCCACAACTGCAAAGTCACGGTTTTGTCATGTTGGTAGAACAGTATTTACTATGATTATGTGGAGGCGCAATGGCCCAGTGGTTAGGGCAGTGGACTTGCGGTCATAGGATCGTGGTTTCAATTCCCAGACCGGGCGTTGTGAATGTTTATTGAGCGAAAACACCTAAAGCTCCACGAGGCTCCGGCAGGGGATGGTGACGAAACCTGTTGTACTCTTTCACCACAACTTTCTCTCACACTTTCTTCCTGTTTCTGTTGTGCCTGTAATTCAAAGGGTCAGCCGTGTCACACTGTGTCACGCTGAATATCCCCGAGAACTATGTTAAGGGTACACGTGTCTGTGGAGTGCTCAGCCATTTGCACGTTAATTTCACGAGCAGGCTGTTCCGCTGATCGGATCAACTGGAACCCTCGATGTCGTAAGTGACAGAGTGCTTCTCATCTCTCTTTCACTATGATTATAGAGACTCGCATATGAATGACAGTCATGCACTTGTAGGCATTGTCTGCTAGTCTTGTCAGTGATGTAGCTAGAGTATATGCTACCCAGGCAGGGCTAGATTAAAACCCATAGAGGCCCTAAGCACTTACAAGATTTTAAACCCCCCCCACCCACACCATATATATATATATATATATATATATATATATATATATATATATATATATATATATATAAATCAAAATATTAATAATAATAAAACATAAAATAAATTATTTTTTGAAATGAAACAAAACTAACAGTAAGAAGGAAAATAAAGTTTATTCTTGTATAGTTCCACTTTATATTTGAAAAGTTTTCTCCTACATTTTTTTTTTATTGTAAAGTCTTTGATAAGATCCTCACTAGGACACCATGAACACTTCAAAATTATATTTCCAATAATATAAACCACTTCAAATATTATTTTAGCAAATTTAAAGTGATTTCTTTTGTGCTGTAAATCATTTACAATTTCTGAGGTGCCCCCTGCTTCCCTTGATGCCCTAGGCACACGCTTATTTTGCTTAATAGTTAATCCAATACCGTACCCAGGCAGCCCTTGAGATTGCCAATACCTGTTATCAACATTAAAAACACTTTTATTTCAATACAACCTATACAGGCTTAAAATATAGATCCAAAAGTGCCATGCTCATAAAAGTGTCTTCTAGAGTGGACTGCCCATCCCACTCTTAATTATGCTACTGAGTTCTGTCTTGGTGCTGTGCTCCCATCAAATTTGCCTTTCTTTATCTGCAAACCCCATCTTCTCCCCTTGTCATTTTAAACTTGTCTAATCCCAGTCTCTAGTGAGAGCAATCCTTAGCAATGTCCTCACACTTTTCGACGTTCATGTTAAGTGTTATATATGTAGTGACATGTATATCACTTAATGCTAACGCACATTTTCAATCACATGGAACCTATGTTACTTCCCTCATCTCTATTTCCTCCACCCAGCCCACAAATATGGCTTCTGATCCTAGCAGAGTGATTGGGGGTCTTATATTGATATTCTCTCTTCCTAATAGAAAAAAAACAACAAATGAAAAGAAAACAAGAAATTTGAACCCCTAGCTACCATCACAACTTCTGTCCTTAACAACAGCAATAATATGGAGCAATAAAAAGTAGGCATGGTTGTGTAGTAATGTAAGTTTGCCTAGCTACCAGATAGTCTTTGGTTCAGTCCCACTGCCTGACATTTTGGGCAAGTGTTTGTGAGTGATGTTGGTAGATATATGTCATTATGTGGAAGACTCTGTGTGTGTGTGTGTGTGTGTATGTTATATTTCTACTTAGCCAAAGCAGCATCAGCAACCAGTTGTTAATTAAGGAACAGTATTGTTAAGTTTCAGCAGTAATGTATTGTGATTTTACTGACATCTTCAGCTTCACATATAGACATTGATCTGTAAACACAATGGAATATGCTTCCAATGTGTGCATTAACTGTGGTGTGCTTAGCCATCTGTATTTAAATTATTCCTTTATTTTTTTGATAAAGAAGTAAATAGCTTAAGGTTTACATGATCCTGGGCAGAATTTGACAGCTTGTAAATGCAGGAGCAGACATCTGTCTCATACTACATTGCTGCAAGTGTATCTATTAAAATATACATCCTTTATGTCTCCAAGAGAATGTAGATCTTTCTCTTTCTGTGTATATATATGTGTGTGTGTGTGTGTGTGTGTGTATACATATATATATATATCTTTGCTAATATTCATGTATTTGTGCATGTGTATAACTGTGAAAAGGTGTAAGTATGTAGGTGTGGAAAGAAGCTTGCTTCTCAATCACATGGTCCCAGGTTCAGTCTCACTGTATGGCACCTTGGGCAAATGTCTTCTACTATAGCCTTGGGCCAAGCAAAGCCTTGTTAGTAGATTTGGTAGATAGAAACTGAAAGAAGCCCATTGTATACATATATGTATATATCTATGTGTGTGTGTCTTTGTGTTTGTCCCCACCACCTATTGACAATCAGTGTCGGTGTGTTTATGAACTTAGCAGTTCATCAAGAGAGTCTGATAGAATAAGTACCAGGCTTTAAAAAACAAAGTCCTGGGGTCAATTTGTTTGATTAAAACCCTTCAAGGCGGTGCCCCAGCATGGCTGCAGTAAAAAAATAAAAAAAAATAAAAAGAAGATGTGCCTATGTGAGTATCTATATGTGTAACAATATATTTAAATGCTTTTTTTTTCAATCAAGAAATAATGTTAGGCTCTGATGAAGTTAAAAGATGTCAAACTGACACTCATCTCTAGGTGTGCAAATTCCTTATAACCAAAACAATTGTAAGCCAATTAATATGATTGCGTAATCTTGGCCAATCTTTTATCAACTGTTATTACATTGTACTTTTCTTTAGTTTCATATATGCATGTGCATGATCTTTCTCTTCTTCATCATCATCAATTTAACTTCCACTTTTCCATGTTTGCATGGGTCAGGAAAAAATCCATTAAGGCAGATTTCCTATGGCTGTCTACCAAATCCACTCACAAGGCCTTGGTTGGCCCAAAGCTATAGTAAAGGACACTTACCCAAGGTGCCACACAGTAGGACTTAACTTATAGCCATATGGATGGGGGATGAAGTTCTGAACCACACAGCCGAGTTCTTAACCAAACAAACAGCCATACATGCAGCACTGACACAGTTAAGAGCTTCACTCTCCCTGTCCATCATGTATACAGGCATACATGTGTGTGTGTGTGTGTGTTTCTGTCTGTTTTTGTTTTTATGTCTTGTAACTTAATGGTATGATGAGTAGAAATTGTTAAATTAAGTGCCAAACTTTTAAATAATAGAAAGTATTAAAGCTGATATGATTGACAAAAAAAAATATCTTCAAGGTAATGCCTCTCCAAGGTCACAGTC
The DNA here is from genome assembly GCF_046866305.1 of Octopus bimaculoides. NCBI lineage: Eukaryota > Metazoa > Mollusca > Cephalopoda > Octopoda > Octopodidae > Octopus > Octopus bimaculoides. The sequence continues at coordinate 49,251,138 of NC_142932.1, read as the reverse complement.
TAATGACTGAAACCAGTAAAAGAGTATGGACAGCAAAAAATAACAAGATAGCCTCTAAAAAGTCACTCAACTTGCTAGAAATAACAACCAAATCTTCAAATGTCAGTCATGAGAACAATGTACCTAGGATAGTCAATAGGACAGTCATGATTGGACTATTTAATCAGCATTGACCAAGAGCTAAACAACAATAATAATGGCAATATTATTAAGTTTAGCAAATGAGGAAACTGCTACACGGTTGCTTGACCTTTAAAAAATAGCAGTGAAATTTCCCTCAGATTACACTCAACCATCATAGAAAAAAAAGAAAGAAAAAAAAACAAAAAACAAAGGACACATTAGATAATATAGATTTATACATCCCTAAAATGTATATATATATATTTCATAGATAGAATGCCTTAGGTTTGCCGGATTAAAGGTTTACCAACTGCAACAAAAAAGTAGTAACAGTGATGACAACAACAGTGACGAGAGCAATAACATCAGTAATATTAGTTACATCATCATCATCATCATTTAAGATCTGCTTTCCATGCTGACATGGGTTGGACGATATGACATAGAGCTGGGTAGTGGGGAGCTGTCCAGACTCCAACTGTGTTGTAGCATGTTTTTATGGCTGGATGTCCTTCCTAATGCCAACCACTTAACAGAGTGTGCTGGGTGTTTTCTATGTGTCACCGGCACAGGTGCATTAATGCAGCACTGGCACAAGTGTTTTCTAAGTGGCACCAGCACCTGTATGGGAGACAGCAATTTTACCTAGTGATCTTATCAAGTACAGAAAATTACCACATCTTCCAGTCCCTTGTCAGTGTCCGAAGATTCTTTCTCATCGCATTGTCCCACATCTTCCTGGGTGTACCCCTTCCACAAGTACCTCCCACAATTAGAGCTCAGCAGTGTAAAACAACAGTTGCTTGACTAGCTAATAATAGCAGCCAAATCTCTCTAAAATTACACTCTCCTGTCTTATATAAGGACAGAACATATTCAGTATTGTAGTCCTACGAACTGTTAAAAAGACAGGATGGTCACAGTTGAAATGCCTTTGACCATAAGTCTAACCCCAGGTCTGTACTGACTGAGCAACAAGAACTGCAAAAATAGAGCAACAACAACAAAACTATATAACAGCAAAAGAATATATTGTTTGTGGCAGGGGTGGCAAAAATAATGACAATAACAATAACAGTTCCATAACTTTTTTGGTAATTATTTTGAATAATATGGTCAGAATGCTCAGTCAGATCATGTTTCTGAAAGAACTCATATCTCACTGATTAAAACAAAATTGAAGTAATTCACACACACAGCAAGCATTCTTTAACAAATATTCATTCTGCATTCTATTATTATATAAGGCAGTAAACTGGCAGAAACATTAGCACACCAGACAAAATGCTTAGCAGCATTTCAGCTGTCTTTTTGTTCTGAGTTCAAATTCCACCAAGGTTGACTTTGCCTTTCATCTTTTCAGGGGCGATGAAATAAGTACCTAGTTACATATTGGGGTTGATATAATCAACTAGCTCCTCCCACAAAATTTCAGGCTTTGTGCCTTTAATAGAAAAGATTATTATATAAGGCAGCAAACTGGACAAAATGCTTAACAGTATTTTGGCACCCTCCACAATTAAGTTCAAATTCTATTGAAGTTGGCTACCTTTTTCCCTTTTGAGGTTAATGAAATAAGTACTAGTCAAGCACTGTGGTTCATTTAATTGACTAACACTCTCCCCCAAATTTCAGACCTTGTGCCTATGGCGGAAAGGATTATTATCATTATTATTAAATCCTTATTAAACAATAAAAGAAGTCATGCAATAAATCTCTGGAGCAAATTTTTATTTTACTAGATCTTACTTAATAATGAGGGGAAAAAATGTGAGGGAAGGAGTAATTTTGCCAAATAAGGTCTTTAGAAGATTATTCACCCGGGGGTAGATAAATCAGGTTTGTTTTAGACATTTAATATATTTTTCAAACATTTGTTTAATCATAATTTAATATAACTTCCTCTAGAAAATTTGATAACAGATGCTAACAGCAAATATGGTAGCATTTGTATACACCATCAAAGAAAAACAAAGATTTTTATTAAAAAATAAAAGAGGAAATAAAACAAAATATGATAGCAACAGAACATTGTGAACTCTTTAACAAATGAAAAACTAGAAATAGATTTAATAATATTAATAACTAAGGCAACAATGGCAGCCTCGCTGGTGCTGTAAGCCAGAATGAAGTTTTAGATGAGTCAGCTACTAGACGAAATGTGATAGAGGTATGTCTCAAAAGACTGTCGTTTTCTCAAGGATTTTATAACAGAAAGAATAAGGAGGAGTGTGATGTACCTGCTTACTTTTTTTTTCTTTTCTAAAACAGAACCAGTTTTCATATGCTACCAAAGGAGCAGATTATATAGAAATATTTGCTTGTTTTTGGAACCTAAGATAGATGAGAGACAGAATTGGTGCACCTTACACCTGCCTGCTGGCTGGTGCCTCAGCCAGAGATATTGGTGTGGCTGTTGACTCTTGGCTCATCATCACTTTTGTAGTACAATATAGACTGATGGGGAGCATTGAGGAAGTAGGCAATACACAAGTGGTTAGGTTGAGTCTGTGTATGCACGTTCTGGTGGCAATCAAAGGTTATATATTCCAGAGGAATAAATTGTGGGAGCATGAATCCCAGCTGCGAGAGATATGGGATTAAGAGTCTCTTGCAAGCTTTCTGTCCAGAAGAGTTGGAAGGGCAGAGGCTGATGGTAGTGGACAGACAACAACGGATGCAAGAACAGCAGTGGACCTCAGAAACTGACGTTTCTAGAGCCTTGCTCAGGACAACTCTGAGAATAGCAGAAGAAATAATCTCATCCTTGACATTAAGTAATCGCAACCTGAGAAAATAAGGTATCTCTCTTCTCAGTATATAGTTAGACTCCACTACCTGTAGCAACTTTACATTGTCAAGATTATGAATAGAAAGTGAAGAAAGGAGCAAGATAATAAACAACCAAGAACAAACATTTGAAAGAAGGTTAACAAAATGAAAAATGAATATGTTTTTCTATAAAACATGACAGAGGGCTAGTAGACCTCAACAAGAAGAATCACCATCCAATTCTAACTTACATACAATTGATGAGTCTTTGAGTAACCAAAGAATTTTGTTAAATAACTAGAAGACGGAAATAATATGATGATAAAGGATGAAATAAGAAGTAACTGCATGAATTTTAGATCAATCCTGCTGTGTGTCATCTTGAGCTGATATCTTCTACTACAAACCAAAGTTGAGTAACTCTTTTGCTACCAACCCAGCCGCAGCTGGCTGAAAAATTTTTTGGCTCAAACGATGAATCCAACTGTAGCCAGACAAGCAAACCCATTGTCATTTGAATATGTATTTCAGCACAAATCTCATTAGTACATTCGTGAAAACACGCAATTTCACTTTGTAAATAATCGAGTTATAGTATCATACATTGTTTGATGTGACAGCTAAACTCTGTGAATTTTGGGAGATTTTTTTCCACATTTTTTCTTCGGAGATTATTTTCAACTTTTAAAATGAATAGGCGCTTTATGCTATCAAGCAATGATTCTGAATTTGAGGGCTTTTCCACAGAAGATATGGAGAAATTGAGCAAAAGTATGAGTGAACGATAAATGCACGAGGTGTATGAAAATGAATCGGATATTTCTGTATTTGAAGCTGAAAGTGGCAATAGTGACAGCGAGGATAATTTTACACTTGAATGGAGTATGAAGTTAAAAAATACTTTTATCAACTATTTTTCTGAGGAGACTGAATCTACTCATAGTCTTTATCAGGAAGTGAAACCATTAGACTTTTATTCTTATTTTTTCCAGTAACCTTGTTTGAAGCCATCACTGTGGAAACAGACCAATTACACAGAATGTTAACAAACAGGAAAAAAAGATAGCTTATGGTTTCCCACAAGCGTAGAAGAAATACAGGCATTTTTTGCCATAAATATTATGGGTATAAGAGAATTACTAATTACTGGAGCAATCAGTACCTTTTGGAGATCAGTATATTTCCAGTATTATGCCAAGGATACGATTTGTGAAATTAAACCAGTATTTACATATGAGAAACACTTGCAGTACCCCAGTAAGTGGAGAACCAAACTTTTATCCCTTATTTAAAATAGGACCCCTCATCGACTGCATTCAAAACGCATATAAAACACTCTACAACCCTGATAGATACCTATCCGTCGATGAGGGCATAAAGGAAGGATACACTTCCAACAATATATGCCAGGAAAGCCCACAAAGTGGGGGTTCAAAGTTTGGAAAATTTGTGAAGCAAATACTGGGTACTGCTGTGGGTTTAGTTTTTATACTGGGAAAAGAGGCAATAATGTTAGTCAGCATGGCCTAGGGTATGATGTGGTCTGGAATTTATCACTTCCATACAATAACTAGGGCCATATAATATTTTTTGACCAATTTTTAATTGTCAAACTTGCAGTGGATTTAGAAGCTGTGATAATGTATACGTGTGCTACAGTAATTGCTAATAGAAAAAGGCTGCTGTTGGATATAAAAACAAGAAAATTTTTAAAAAGCGGTGAAATAATCCAATGGCAGAGATAAGAGGCAGATAAACTTTCTATCTACTGGTGCACAACCATGTGTAGATGAAGATGGCACCCCGTTTGTGAACCTTGATTATAACAGGTACATGGGTGGTGTAGATCAGCTGAACCAAATGATGAGTTATTATCCAGTTGGTAGACTGGGTAATAAATGGTAGTGATACCTGGTTTGCTATATAGTAAACATGAACATTGTAAATGCATTTATATTATACACCAAATGAGGAGGGGCTTGAAGCAGTGCAACCATATGCAGTTCCAAGCAGATGTGGCAACGCAGTTGAGGGTAGGTTATATCTCCAAAAATATAACTGTAGGAAGGAAAAGCAAAACCTGCCAGAGAAATATCCATCTGAGTTCAGCTGATCTCCATAAAAAAAAAAAAAAAAAATTGAGGGTTGCAAAAGGCAGTGCTGTGAATGTCTATCAACAAAGAAAAACTCCCAGTGGATGGTCAGTTGAAACTTCTTTCCACTGTGCATTCTGCAAGGTTGCAGTATGTAGAGTGGGATGTTTTACAAATTTCCATGACAGAAATATTGAGTGAATATTGTATATATTTATGATTAGATTGTATGAATATTTTTCAAATTCATCTCGTTTATACTTTTTATTTACCTGTAATTTTAATGTGCCTGTAAGGTGAGTGACAAGTTTTGATTTAATTTCTTCTATTGTAAATCTTTATTATATATGTTCTTGTGTATTCATTTATGTGTGTAAATTTATTTAGCTGATGTATTTAATTTTCTAGTTTTCTTCAAAAACAAATTCCAGTATTTCATTTTATTTTACCTTGACCTGTTCTTATATGCATTAAATTCTACTGGTGTGCACAATTATTCTATATTCAAATTTTGTTGCCAATTGAATATTAGCCAATGACTCATTTTCAATGGTGATGTTTAAACAAAATTTTAATATTTTAATATTTTGCTGAGTTTACCTGTATTTACTTGTAATTAGAGTCACTTTGAGACAAAAGTTAGGCAACAGAATTGATTAAGAACCTTTTCTTCAATTGTGTTCCAAAAATCACATTAATATGTTGATAAGTAAAAAAGTTACAGTTGTTTAATGAAACTAGTCTAAATTCATGATTATTTTAGAATTTAATTGAAACTCATAAGGGGTGTATTTTGGTTAGAAATATAGTAACGAAAGGATTAATGGCTTGTGAGTGAATTTGGTAGGCTGAAATTGTGCAGAAACTCATGTATACATACACACACACACACACACACATATATATATATATATATATATATATATATATATATATATATATATATATATATATATATATATATATATATATAATATGGCAAATGATCTCACATCACAAGGTGTGCTTAAAGATGAGGTGTAAGGCAGAATTACATAACAGTTCTAATGCTACGTAATACAGATTCCATGCATTTTTGAAATGTGTACTGCATAACTGCTTCTTCTATTCTTTCCCTACATTCACATGTGAATTGTTGGCGATTTTCTTCATCTGCCTTCCCTTCTTTAGGACTTTCCTTTATTTCTGAAGAAGAGCTTTGCTCAAAACGTTAAGCCATCTTTCTTTCCTATCCTGAGCATCTGCTAATACATTACATGTACCATGTTCTTGCATTGTTGTTTTTTCATGTTTGTTCTTTTTTGGGATTTACTATATATATATATATGTGTGTGTGTGTGTGTGTGTGTGTGTGTGTGTGTATATATGTATATATATACATATGTGCATATGTATATATATATATATATATATATATATATATATATATATATATATATATATAGTATATATATATACATATATATGTGTGTGTATATGTATATATATACACATATGTGTATCATCATCATCATCATCATCGTTTAACGTCCGCTTTCCATGCTAGCATGGGTTGGACGATTTGACTGAGGACTGGTGCAACCGGATGGCTACACCAGGCTCCAATCTAATTTGGCAGAGTTTCTACAGCTGGATGCCCTTCCTAACACCAACCACTCAGAGAGTGTAGTGGGTGCTTTATAAATAAATATATATATATATAAATAAATATATATATATATATATAAATACATAAATATATATAAATATATATATATATATACATAAATATATATAAATATATAAATAAATAAATATATATATATATATATATATATATATATATATATATATATATATATATATATATATATAAAATTAAATAAATATGTATAAATAAATATGTATATATGTATATATATAATGTATGTATATATTTATATATTTACTATGAAGCATTGTGTAGAGTATATTGTATAAAGGATTGTGGGTATGGCCAAAACAATGCGAAGTAAATACAAGGTAAGTCACAAGAAAACAAATATGCGAATTAATGTAAATTTACCTTGTATTCAATATTTCGGGGTTATGACCCTTTTTCAAGAAATTGATGATTGCTGCTGATATGCATGCGCGGAGTGGATTTTCATGGTTTATCTTCAATGGTCTTTTTCCACTTATGTATTACCTCCCTTGTCATTAATTAATGAAAATATTTCGTCCTGTAACTCTTTTCTATTGTTGGTCTTAGGTTTCGTGCGATGTATGAGGATTGCCTCAGAGATTCTAATGTTGCCCCTGTTCCGCTGTGTTGCCTTGATTTGTACTGTGAAGTCCCGGGTGTAGCATTTCCGTAGATGTTTCTTCACGGAAGTGTCTGCCTGCATCTGTTCTTTAATGTGTACATGCAGTTTTCTTGTCGTGCATTTGCCACAGATGATTTCACATACAACATAGGGCCTGTGGCACAATTTAGGGTCACTGATGGGGCAGTTCAATAATGTGCACTCCTCAGAGTAGTGAGAGGTATTGTTCTTGGACAGAGCTTCTCTCAGGGAAGGGCCGGTATGCACTATCTGTATGTTGAGTCCTTCCCTGTGGACTGCATGTTGTATCACTGCAGTAGTTCTGTCATCAAGGTGTGGTAGCATTAGAAAGCGCATGCCAGACTTGGGAGTATGATGGTTCTTCTGGGGTTTATTGACCTTGATGTTCCTTAGGCGCCGTTGTTTAGCTAAAGATGGTGGGTGGCTATTCAGGGTTAGGTCTCTGAGGAACTGTTTGGTGTTGATGGCTTTGTTGGTCATGTTGCTGCAATTGTTATTTATACGTGCAATCTTGTTTCTCCCGAATGCGGTTTTGGCTCTGGTGAGTAAGGCTGATTGGTAGTGGATGAAAAGTTTTCTATCAGCAGCTTTCCTATAGAATTTGGTAAATATGGAGCCTTCCTCTATGATCTTGAGTTGAAAGTAGAGTAGAGAGAGGGTTTTGAATTTGTCTGGATGTTCAATCTCGAATTTGATGTTTATGTTGGTGTTATTGAAGGTCCAGTGTATGTTAATGGCCTCATCTCTGGAGGATGTGATGATAAAGATGTCATCAGTGTACCTGGAGAAGAAGATGCATGAGTGGCAGGTGATGAGTGCTGTGTGTTCTAGCTTAGCCACGTACATGATGGCCAGCAGGGCTAAAAGACTAGATCCCAAAGGTAGGCCAGAATTCTGTTTGTAAATCACACCGTTATATTGGAAATAGGTGTTACCAACTATAATGGTTAGTAACTTTTGTATGTCCGAGGGTGTGAGGCCGAAGAGCTGGAAGTTGGTGGATGGGGAGGTGAGAGAAGATGAAGGGGAAGATGGGGAGGAGGAGGTTGCAAGATAAGGATGTGATGTGGTCTATGAGGATATCAACGGCTGGGAGAGTGGGCACAGAGGTGTAGAAGAAAACTGCGTCGAAACTAAAAGGGTATTTTTTAGTTTTAAGTATGGAGGTGGCGATATCTTTGAGTCATGTGAAGATTTTGTGGGCGCTGCTGACGTGCCCAGGGAATGCATGTTGTAAGGGCTTGAGGAGTTTAGAGTGGAGCCAAGAAATCTTATAGAAAGACCGTTAATTCCTGATACTATGGGTCTGATTTTAAGTTTAGGTCCAGGTTTGTGGGTTTTTATTAAATGGTAGAAGGGTGGCAAGGTGGTGTTTTTAGATGTGTAGTTCAGTCTAGTCTTCTTAGAGGGATTCCTTTGGTGACAGATGTTGGTCCAGCTGGATACAACACACAGTCTGCAGGAAAGGACTCGACATACAGATAGTGCATACCATCCCTTCTCTGAGAAAAGCTCTGTCCAAGAACAACACCTCTCACTACTTTGAGGAGTGCACATTATTGAACTGCCTCATCAATGACCCTGAATTGTGCTAGAGGATCTACATTGTATATGAGATCATCTGTGGCAAATGTGGTGCATCCTACATAGGAAGCACAAAAAGAAAACTGCATGTATGCATTAAGGAACACATGCAGGCAGACACTTCCGTGAAGAAACATTTACAGAAATGCTACACCGGGGAGTTCACAGTGCATATCAAGGCAACACAGTGGAACAGGGGCAACCTTAGAATCTCTGAGGCCATCCTCATACACCAAAAGAAACCTAAGATCAACAATAGAAAAGTGTTACAGGAAGCTAACTAGATGCTATAGCAACACCTTTCCACATATGTCCACTCCACACACACACATCGGCAACAAGCATCAATTTCTTGAAAATGGGGTCATAACCCCAAAATATTGATTATAAGGTAAGTCTACATTAATTCACGTATTTGTTTTCTTGTGATTTACCTTGCATTTACTTCACATTGTTTTGGCCCTACCCACAATCCTTTATAAATATATATATATATATATATATATATATATATATATATATATATATATATATATACACAATTTCAGGTTAAGCTATCACTTGATTATTGTTCTCTGAAACATATGCATTATGATGTGTTTTTTACAGTTCTGCTAGAGACCTGCATTCTTTTGCACAGCTCTGTAACAAGGGTGTATCTTGTAGTAGGTGTTCAGGGAAATTACCACCCACAATGACACATGCCATCACAGAATTTTTGTTTGAAAGTTTTGCCTTTTGCAGATATAGCCAGCAGCTATAGTATGCAACATGTAAGAGGGATGTTAGAAACATGCTAAAAACCAAACAATGTCCCCATGTGTTTGAGGGAGAGAGAGAGAGAGAGAGAGAGAACAAAATACAACAAACATTTAGTGGGTGGTAATGAAAGCTAGATGTACAATGTCTGATAATTTCTCATAGCAACCCACATCATATATGACATAATTGCATCCCAAAGATTAGAAATCCTTTTCGAATTACAAAAATATTTTGTCCTTGATCAGTTACTGGCACACTGAAAAGCTTGTCAAACCCACAATAAAACAAAATGTTCACATATTTAAGACAGTACTGCTGTTTACTACAAAAACAAACATGCTAAATCTCACCCAAACACCATTTAAATGATTACCAAAAATACAACCACCCACATATATATATATATATATATATATATATATATATATATATCTATATATCTATATATCTATATATATATATATATATATATATATATATATATATATATATATATATATATATACATATATATATATATACATATATACATACATACATACATACATACATACACACACACACACACACACACACACACACACACACACACACACACACACACACACACACACATACATACATACATACATACATACATACATACATACATACATACATATATATATATATATATATATATATATATATATATATATATATATATATATATATATATATATATATATATAATGTTCTTCTTTGCTTCTGCTTCCTTAAAATAATAATTTATATGTTATCTCCATTCAAGTCCACCTATTGAACAAACCTATTTTCTCTCCTTTCATCATCCTTACTGAGCATTTTCACACCAGTTTCCTACAACAAAACTACTTTCACAAACATTCCTCTCCAAAACCTCAACTGTCTGGAATGACCTCTCTACCAGTGATTGACGTATAGGTGTTCAAACTAACCATCAAACTCAACAGGTGGTGGTGAATTGACAGTGCTGTTAGAGTACAAGATAAAATGCCTTGTGCTATATAATATGTTCAGGTTCTTGGCACTGTGAGTTCAAATCCAGTAAGTTCAACTTTATCTTTCATAATTTCAGGGTCTCAAAAATAAGCCACCATTCAGAAGAGGTGGATTAGCAGTTTCAACAGCATCAGGTAAGATGCCTTGCTGTATTTATTTCAAATCTTTGTGTTCTGAATTCTTGGGCGGTAGGCTCAGTTTCCAGTTTCAAGATAAATGCCTTGATTCCCCACACCAGTTTTGGAGGCGATGAAAAAATAAAAAGGTCCTGAGTTCTATTCTCTCCCTCCTTGATTAAACATTAAAAAAAGATAATGAAAATAATAATTACAATGTCAGGGAAAGCCTACGAAAGTCATCAAGAATATTACTCTTTCTTCTTTGAGTAATAAATAAAAAAAAATACTCAATTGGTAGAGTGCATTTCCCAGCATGCATCATATTAGGAAATATGGATAGTGACTATTATTACCCTGTTACAGGGATCCTCAAGCAATACAGCATCTCATTCTGCTGTGTACAGCAGGCATGGGCAACATTTCTCAAGAAGTGGGGCACATGAGACATGGCTTGTCATCACGTAGGTTGTACTACTAAAAAAAATTTCATGTAATTTATCACTGGTGTACCATTCAGAAAGTCCTATAGGCCACATGCAGCCTGCAGTTCACCACAACTGGTGTAACCCTTTAGCATTTAAACTGGCCATATCCAGCCCAAAATATTCTACCTGCTTTATGTTCAAACAGGCAGCTCCAGCCTATTACACCTACCCTTCATTGCCATTCTAAAACTATACAATTTTATCATTAATATTTCAAAGCTACAAAATAATGCATGATTAACTAAAAACAATGCAAATGAAAAAGCATTGCATTTGACAGAATACGAATGCTAAAAGGCTAAAGGCATACACAGCCAATATACAGTATCACTACATTTGATAATTTATGTATTTTTGCCAATTTCTGGTACTAACTATCAACTGTAATTAAACCCATGCTAGAAACCTGAAGCTAGAGGAAAAACAAATTGTGTCATTGTTCTATAATTAGAACTAGGTTAGTTCTGATTGAGAAGGCCTGTGATAGGTGCATGATTGGCAATGTAATTATGATGTTACACATGTCGTGTCACAACAAATGAAAAACGCACCTACTTTAACATTTCCAAATACCTAGATATACATGGCTGCATACAGATACCGACACAAACACACACTCCATATGCACACAAAACATTTCCTCTCATGCATGTATACATTTGTACATACTCATAGACATTAACAAAACACTCGTTCTAACTTTCTCTTTCTCTCTCTCACACACTTACACAAACAAATGCGGAAATACTTCCCACAAAAACATACACACACATAGTCCCTTTCTCTTTCATGCATAAACACAGACACACGTGCTTATACAGCTATTGTCACATGCATGAAAACAAAGCCCCACACAAAAACACCTCCATCAACACATATTTTCCGCCTTTGTCCATCTCTCTCTTCCTCACACAAACACACAACTGCAAACATAGACACATGATCTCTACCTTTCTCTATCACAAACATTCTCTCACCCCTCCATATGCAGCCAAACACCATCACACCCATAAGAATCCCACCACCACCACCATCACACCCATGAGGTAGTGGAGGAACTTCTATGTGGTCACTAAACCTACCAAAAATAGTAGTCAAATATCCCTGACATTGTGACTTACTGGTTTGAGCAAAGAAAGGATACACTGAATAATGCAGTCAGAAACACATTCCTAAAAAAGGCAAAATGGCCTTTGCTGGAATGTCATCAAAGATCTGATCAATCTGGGTATAAATAACATCCCAAACACACATTCATTCTCTCTTTTTTTCACTATCAAACCCATACAAACCACTTACATAAAATAAAATAAAAAAGTACATAACTTGATCTCGCTTTCTTTCTCCCTTTCCCAATCCGCCATCGAAGTCCCAAGTAAACACTTATAGTGCCATACTTACATGACATCTTCCTACAGTTACAATTGTAAGGAACAAAGGGGTCAGCTTGTTTCCAGAGTTTAGAATAATCCAGCAACTCTTGTCAGCAATAAGGAACACAGTTAGGGAAGAGTATAGCTATTTCTGAAACGCTTCTTGGCTTCTGTCAAATCTGGAATAGAAAGAGACTATGTAAACAGTGTGTGTGTGCATGCATGCACATGTGTGTATATTATACATACATATATATATATATCAAAATATAAAATAATGAAGGTGGCTAGATGCAATATAAAACCAAAAAGGAAAAATTCAACTGTCACTAATAGTGACACACACACATAATATACATAAATAGTTTCTCATCCAAAATGGATATGATTAGTACCATTTCCAAATGAATTACTTGAAAATTGTGGAAATCTTCCCCACATGAAACCATTGGTAGCATAGTTAATCCACATGCAAAGAATATTTATCCACCAAGTGTAGTGTTGAGCATTCATTCTCGCTGTTCAATGCTAGCACACACACAAATATATACACATACGCATAAATACATATAAACACACACACACACACACACACACACACACTCATTCATTTTTACAAGAAAAAGGTTGATAATAATTTTGAATTTTGGGTTTTCTGATTGTTATCAGAATGTCTGCAAACTTTTTACTTGTAATAATAAACATGTACATCAACCAACAGCTTGTTAGTAGTTTGGCATGCTAAGACCCAAAAGATAAAGTACCTAAATCAAAAGCAAATAAAAGCTGGGCATCAGGAAGTGGATGTAGCTGTATAACACTGCTTCAAGAAATCTTGTCTAATTCATGCCAGTATGGATAAAGCTAACATAAAAATAATGATGATGGTGATGGTGATGATGACTGTTTGTTTTAACACAGAAGTAGTTCAGCCCACTGACTATCACAGTCAGTCAAGCAAAGTTAGTTCCAAGATACATCTACACATGGGTTTGTAATAATGGTTATTACATGCAGACAAACACAAATTGAAATATAACTCCATCAGTATCAAACTTAACAACTGTATATGAGAGAGAGAGAGAGAGAGAGAGAGAGAGAGAGAGAGAGAGAGAGAGAGAGAGAGGGAGAGAGAGAGAGAGAGAGAGAGAGAGAGAGAGAGAGCTTAATGTTGTTATGGACATACAGAAATCACAGCTAGAATTGAAATGTTATACAGCAAGCTACTGAACATAGAGGAAAGGAAACCCAGTTTGAAACAGAACAAGCTTGTGCAGCAGTTCTTGTGGTCAAGCGGTAAGGTTATGAGTTCAATCCCCTTTAAAAGCAGCATATACATAACAGCCGAAGGACATCTAGGAGTCCCTGCCTAGGTGGGCCTATCTCCCTATGAGTGCCAGGAGCAAACAGGCTAAAACACTGAAGATTTCTCCAGCTGTCTGCTCAGCCAGTTGCAAGTTTCCACTGTGTGTGTGTGTGTGTGTGTGTGTGTGTGTGTGTGTGTGTGTGTGTGTGTGTGTGTGAGGGAGAGAGAGAGAGAGAGAGAGAGAGAGAGAGTATTTGTGTTTCCTTGACCTTTTCAGATTGTTGTAAGTTTATGTCATTTGTTTTTGATATTTTGTGAAAACATGTCAGGCCATGGGAAAATGTTACCTTGCCTGGAAACAGGAAAGGCATTCAGCTGTAGAAAAATCTGCCTCAGTAAACTCCATGTGTTCCATGTATGCAAGTAAAAGTGGATATTAAAATGATGATGATTGCGAAAATAGACAGAGAGAGAGAGATAGTCAAAGTTGATGGTTTAGTTTGTGATACTCTGAGTTTCTTACTTGTCTCTGTCCATTTGTTATCTGTACTCTTACTTGTATCTGTTTGTTATCCGAATGAATGCATACAAATGAGAAACTTGTAGTTACTATGAGTTGAATCATTAGTTTTTGAATAAATAAATACACTCAACTATTAGATCTGTATTTGCATGTACATACATGTGTTTAGCTGTATTTGTATGTAAATGTGGCTTGCATGTGTGTGTAATCCCAAGAAGCAATAAAACTGTTTGCATAATAATAGCAATGCCTTCCTTCAGCAACACCACAAACAAGAAAGAAAGAGAGAAAAGAGACAGAAAGAGACCTACAGCAACGTTTTCCCTGTGTGATTTAATAATAAAAAGTCTCAAAAGTATTGTATTGAAAGGCAAATATTTCAAAAGACTTGGAGGCAGAAATTATAAACAGAACTTTAAAATATAATCAAAGTCAAATAAAACTAAAAAGAAAAACGACTACTTTTTATTGATATAGTTTAAGTAGTTGTTTTTGTTTTATTTTTTGCTTTTTTTTTTTATTGATAATCTTTGATCAATAACAGATTATACAATCCAAGAAAGAAAAACCTGTTCTTCCTGCTTATCGAGTTTTCTTTTAATTTATGTCAGATTAAACACCATCTGTATTATATATATATATATATATATATATATATATATATATATATATATATATGTATGTATATACACACACACACACGTATATTCTCTGATAGCAAGCATGTTATATGTATGTTTACAACAAGGTATAAAAATTAGTTATGGATTAATTCACATCAGGACTGACCTTGCTTGTTTTTTTCTTTATATCCCAACTATGGTAAAAACATCAACATTACTTTTATGTGTACTTTTCCAGTTTGCATGGGTCAGTTGAGAGTATATGAGTGCAGAGGTCTCTATGGTCAGATGCCCTCCTTGTTGCCAACCCTTACTTGTTTCAAAATGAGGTAGTAATCTCGCAGTCTATCAAACAACAAGCAAACCAGACATATCCATGTGCAAAACTGAAACCAAAAGCCACTGTATAAATAATAATGAGTCTGTTTTGCTTACAAAGATTGTGTAACATGTCAAGACAAGTCAAAAAGCCCAGATATGCATTCACAGTGGATTGCAAGGAAGCAGCATCATTAGTAAAGCCACAGTTTACAAACCAGTGAAGAGTGAAAATTGAATTCATTCACACAAATACAGGAAGACATGAGATGAAGTGGTGAGAAAGGATCTTTGGACGCTGGGCCCCACTGAAGAAATGACAAGGGACCAGGAGATGTGGTGATTTGCTGTACTTGATAAGGCACGTCAAGCTAAGTAAAATCGCTGTCTTCCACACATGCAGGCTTGTCCTTTCAGGAGCCAGTGCCACTTAAAAGAACTTGTGCCGGTGTTGCATTGACACGTAAAAAGCACCCAGCACACTCTGTTAAGTGGTTGGCATTAGGAAGGACATCCAGCCATAGAAACCATGCCACAACAGACAGTTGGACTTTGGACAACTCCCTGCCAGCCAGCTGCATGTCAAACTATCCAACCCATGCTAGCATGGAGAGCAGATATCAAACAATGATGATGACGATAACAGAAATAGAGATTCAAAAGAATGAAACAGAGCTCACAGTAAACTCTCTGCCTGTTGCACTGCTATCACGGAAAACAGTGGTTAAGGATAAGGTTTACCTTCATCATCATTCTGAACTTTGATGTACACTTGCAATGATATGTTCTGATGGAGTAATTTGTTCTTTATGTTTCAACAAAATTATATTTATATACATACATCTATATGTATATTTATGTGCACTGGGCAATTAAACATTGTTGATGTAACTGGACACAGATTATAAAACAGCTCTCAATAAATGGAATAAGCATTTCTTCTCTCCTCTTATTTTGCGTTTGTGTGTGTGTGTGTGTGTGTGTGTATACATATACACCTACATGTGTACATACACATTTATTGGCACACACTCTTGTACCAACTCTCCAACTTTTGAACAACAATAACAATGTCTGCAATATCTGTAGCAACATATGTTGTATGTTAACACAACAGGACAGGGGTGCATGTACATGTGTGTAATTAGATTGTGGAGATGACCCAAATCAGGAGTGCAACAGGCCAAGTATCTATGAATCTGGTAACATTCAATGGTGGTTGTAAATCTAAATATATATTTGTCCAAAATCATGTAGGAGGGTGTAGAAGAAAGAGTAGTGTAAATGAAAGGAGAGGAAAGAAAATAATAATTCAGTGAAGGATGAGTAATGAGAGTAATAGCCATGACTGAGAGGGAGAGAAAGAAAGTAGTAGCAATGAGAGAGGAAGTGGCAAAGAGCACATTGTGTATCTTCTATTATAATAGTACTCTTGTGTTTTTGTCCGTCACAACATATGAGAAAGGAAAGGGTGATAGATGAATAATGAAGGAAAGAGTGAAAAATATCAGCATTTCAACTCTATGTATGTAAAAGGGAGGTGTGTGAATGTTTGTTTGTGTGTGCAAGGGAAGTATGTGAATGTATGTGAAAATTGACAAGTGTATTAATTTGATTTACAATCCATATCTCCTACTATAATAATACTCGTGTCTTTCTGTCACAACATATGAATGAGAAAGGAAGGGGTGATAAATGATCAAGGAAGAAAGGGGTAATGGCAAACTTGGTAGTGGGATGATGGAAGTTCTATGGTGAAAAAACAAAATCAAACAGTATTTCAACTCTGCGTATGAGTGTGTGCATGTAAAAGGGAGTCATGTGAATGTGTGTGTGTGTGTGTGCATGTAAATGTGTGTTTGTGTGTGTGTGTGTGTGTGCATGTAAAAGGGAGTCATGTGAATGTGTGTGTGTGTGTGTGTGTGTGTGCATGTAAAAGGGAGTCATGTGAATGTGTGTGTGTGTGTGTGTGCAATGGAAGTGGGATGGCAAACATTTGACACTGAAAAGAAAAATCAAACAGTGTTTCAACTTTGCGTGTACGTGTGTACAAGGGAAGTATGCGAATGTTTGTATCTGTGATTATTATGTAACTTATGTATATATAACATACTACAATTAGCCATCACTTTTGATGACACGGGGCCATCTAGTACAATAGGAAACAGAATATAAAACAAAACATGCAGAAAACATTGGGGACAGTTATGAGGGGAGAACCTTATAAAGTTGTGATTCTTGGGACAGTATCATCCCACTGGGTGTGTTGAGAATCCATTGGAGGAGGCAAATATCAAGAAAGAGAGTTATGGAGGCAAATATCGAGAGGGAATTGTTTAAAAAGCAGTTGTGCTTTGCATAGAAATAAAATATTTAAATAAGTGCAATACTTATAAACACATCTTCAGAAAAAAAATTCCTAGTTAGGATTAATTGAGTTGTATCCTGGTGATTGATGGTGTACCAAATCTTCATTATTTTAGTCCAACATCTTTTTTAGTAATTTTCATAAAAATGTAATATAGCAGGTACCAAGCTATGGAACTATTTCGAAAGAAACACATATTGATTGGCTTAGTGTAAAAACATCAAACAAATAATTAACCACTGCAAAAATTAACTTCTACTTGATTAACATAACTTGCTGGGTTTTTTTCTATTTTTTACCTCCTTTTCAGCTCATGGAAGAGGGGGAATTTGTAAAATACTATTCTGTGAAAGGAAAGCACCAGGTCACAAAAGAATAAGAACCACTGCTGTAGAGGGACTGTGGCTCAAAAATATACACAAAGGAATCATTACCTGATTATAAAGTGCTATCACTATGACAAGACTAAATTAGCAAATGCAATGTTTCTCAGAGGAGGGCCTGTGGAGATTGGGGAAAAGGGGAAAAAAACTGCTATACTCTTTTACTTGTTTCAGTCATTTGACTGTGGCCATGCTGGAGCACCACCTTTAGTCGAGAAAATCGACCCCAGGACTTATTCTTTGGAAGCCTAGTACTTATTCTATTGGTCTCTTTTGCCGAACCGCTAAGTTACGGGGACGTAAACACACCAGCATCAGTTGTCAAGCGATGTTGGGGAGACAAACACAGACACGCAAACATATACACACACATACATATATATACATATATACAACAGGCCTCTTTCAGCGTCCGTCCACCAAATCCACCCACAAGGCTTTGGTCGGCCCAAGGCTATAGTAGAAGACACTTGCCCAAGGTGCCACGCAGTGGGACTGAACCCAGAACCATGCGGCCGGCAAGCAAGCCACTCACCACACAGCCACTCCTGCGCCTTTACTAAAATTAAAATGGTTTAAACTTTTTTAAGTTATCTGAAAACCATGACAAAGAAAGAATTAAATAAATGCAAACTATCTTCTCATTAATCAAGCGAAGACAGCAAAATATACCACTAGCAGAAGAGCTGTTATTTTGAACCCCACTGATCTGATGTGTACGTCATTTTATAAAACAGTATAGTGTAATATGAGAAGATTTGGTTTGTATTACTAGCAGCTCAAGTGACTATGTACTCCCCTTTTAAATGGTTGTGTAATAGCAATAGTAATTGTTGTCTACTAATGTTTCTTATTGGTGAGAGCCATGGACAGTATCTGAGGATAAACAGGTGGGAAGACAATGCCACCGTGCATACTATATTATTTGCAGAATGTGGATAATAAACCATCCAAAATGATTTTTAAATTACCTAAGCCTAGTACTCTGTACCATTTCCATTATTCAGAGTAAACACTGAATTCACAGCACACAACTGCATTGTGACATGCCATTTTTATCCCAACTGGCCATGCTCTATTCAAACTTATTCTGAAACCGAGGAGGGAAGGGTCACATAACATTTAAGCACTAGAAAAATGCCACTAAGGATTATAGATAATACCTAACCACACACACACACACGTACATACACACGTATGTATGTTGGTTCAATGGAAAAAAAAGTACCAAGTACACTTTGTATAGTGGTTGGCAACAGCAAGGGCATCAAGCCTTAGAAACCTTGCCAAAGCTGATATTAGAGACTAACTCATCCTTTGTGCCAGTCAGATTCTGTTGAACTGTCTAACCCATGCCAACATGGAATATGGACATTAAATGATGATGATAATAATAATGATGATGATGATATATAAGTATGCATACACATATGAACATATACAGATGCTTATATACTTATGTTTATATGCAAGAGTGTTGGCTGTTTCTTTTGTCAACATTAACTACAACTTCAAATCCATTGGCCGCCACAAAGGAATATATATGACAAAGTCTTAAGTGAATCTTTTATGCTCCATAGCAACACTAGAATCAGGAAGAATAGTTGCTGGTATTAATAAACAGTAACAAAGATGGTTGGGGTGGGGAAGGAGTGTACAGAGGACAACAATAAAAAGAAGTAAAGAAGATGAAAAACATGAAGGACGAAATATTACATTAAAAAAAAAAAATGAAGGAAATACAAGAACAAAAACAGAAGCCTAGGAAAAACAAAAAGAAAAAAACAGGAAAGAAGAGAAACATTAAAGGGATATTTAAAAATAAATGGTGGTGGTGAAGAAAATATCAAAATAATAATAATAAACAATGAAAAAAAAAAACAGGAAAAGATGAAATAAAAAGATATATCAAATACAAAAAGTACACCAGACAGACACAAATATATACATACATACATACACACACATTTATAAATATGCATATATATATACATATATGAATAAATATGCATATATACATATATGTATACATATACACACATATATGCATACATATATAAATGTGTGTGTGTGTGTGTGTGTGTGTATGTGTATATATATATATATATATATATATATATATATATATATCTATATATCTATGTACACACACACATATACAAATGCAGATATGTGCTGCATATAGGAATGTGTGTGTTTATGTATACATACACATGTATATGCAGAAGATTGAAATAGTCGAATAAATCCGCCTAAACTCAGTGCATTTACTTTCAATATGGTGTCTTTTGAAAGTGAAAAATGTCAGCTTATCTATTTGCAGCGGCCTCGTACTAGTCTTTCTGTATACATTGAAAAGCTTTAAACTTCCCACAGTCTGATTGCATCCATTAGTTGCTTTCACGTTGCTACGTTGTAGTGGCTCGTCTCCTTTTTTTTTTAAATTTGTTTTTGTATTTATTTTGGATTGTTTTTATGTAGTCTGCATGACAAATGAGTAAATAAACGTAATGTTATTTCAAATTCTATAATATATATGCTTTATATATATATATATATATATATATATATATATATATATATATATATATATATATATATATATATATATATATATATATAAAGTATATGTATTATATGTATATATAAGTATATGCATTATATGTATATGTATTATATATATATATATATATATATATATATATATATATATATATATACATAAATAGATATGAGTGTATATATACATGTGTATATGTGTGTGTGTGTATATATATATATATATATATATATATATATATATATATATATATATACACACACACGCACGTGCACACATTCACATATACACCTGCATGTCTATATGTGTGTACATACCTATATGTGCATGTGTGATTTTAAATGCTGGCAAGTCATCAAAGAAGTGAAAATATTGATGTCCTTCTCGATCGAAGCATCCGCTATTGATTTCTGTAATAGACATATTGCAAAACAGTTGATGGGAATGGAGGCATAACAAATAAATTAATTTTTTTAAGTATTAGTAAAAATAACACTAATAACACTGTATATATGTAATAACTACACACTCACATAAAACTCTTAAATTGCTTCTTCATTTGTCATTTGAAGGCATCAATGACAGGGCTCAATGTCTAGTTAGAAATTACCTAGAGCCCATGTCTTATGTCAATGTGAATTGAAATAATGAAAATCATGACAATTTCCATTTAAAAAAAAAAGGTTTTTTTTTATGCATGTCCATGCGTACAGACATATTTGTGTGTGTGTGTATTTGTGTGTGTGCATGTGGACAAATGAAAGTGCCATTCAACACATCTGGTATGAGTTACATGTTTTTTAATAATAATCAAGCTTGTGTGTGTTTATATATATATATATATATACATACATACACACATCTATACATACATACATATACATCTATACATACATATATACACACACACACATATATATACAAACACACATACATCTATACATATATATATATGCATACACATATACATCTATACATATATATACACACACACACGCATGTATATAAAGACACACACACA
Source organism: Octopus bimaculoides (assembly GCF_046866305.1). Taxonomy (NCBI): domain Eukaryota; kingdom Metazoa; phylum Mollusca; class Cephalopoda; order Octopoda; family Octopodidae; genus Octopus; species Octopus bimaculoides. The sequence goes on along the minus strand of NC_142932.1, from coordinate 49,229,399 downwards.
CACACAAATAAACATGCATATAAGTCGGAGGACAGCTTAGCTGGCCAAAATGTCAAAGTTAATACTATTCTTGTTAAAGAATAATAAATTTGTACTCTACAAAAGCATGGTGTAATTCTTCAGATTAATGCAAAATTGTTTTTATTATAACTGAACATAAAACAAACATTAATATTATATATACGTTATGATGTGAGTTGGCAGAATTATTAGAATGTCAGGCAAAATGCTTAACAGTATTTTGTTCAACTTTACGTTCAGAATTTAAATTCCACCAAAGTGAACTTTGCCTTTCATCCTTTCAGGGATGAAAGTACCAGTTGAACACTGGGGTGAATGTAATCAATTTACTTCCTCCCTGAAATTACTGGTCTTGTGATACCATGTAAAAAGTATCTGTGCCAGTATCATGTAAAAGCACCCATGCCAGCACCTCATAGACATTGCCCTTATGGCATCATGTAAAAATCAACTGTGCCAGTGCCATGCAAAGTTACCTAGTACACTCTGTAAAGTGGTTGGCATTAGGAAGGGCATCCACCCATAGAAATCATGCCAAAACAGTTGACTGGGGCCTGGTACAGCCCTTCGACTTGTCAGCTCCTATCAAACCAGCCAACCCATGCCAGCATGGAAAACAGGTGTCAAATGATGATGATGATCAATATATATATATATATATATATATATCATCATCGTTTAACGTCCGCTTTCCATGCTAGCATGGGTTGGACGATTTGACTGAAGACTGGTGAACCAGATGGCTACACCAGGCTCCAATCTGATTTAGCAGAGTTTCTACAGCTGGATGCCCTTCCTAACGCCAACCACTCTGAGAGTGTAGTGGGTGCTTTTACGTGCCACCGGCACGAAGGCCAGTCAGGAGGTACTCACAACGGCCACGCTCGAAATGGTGCATTTTACGTGCCACCCGCACAGGAGCCAGTCCAGCGGTATTGGCAACAAACTCGCTTGAATGTCTTTTCACGTGCCACTGGCACAAGTGCGAGGAAGGCGACATTGGTAACGGTCACGCTCAAATGATGCTATTTACGTGCCACTGGCATGAAAGCCAGACAGCTGGTGCTCTGGCAACGATCACGCTCGGACGGTGCTCTTAGTGATTTACTGGTACTGGTGCCATCACGATTTCACTTTCACTTGCCCCAACAGGTCTTCGCAAGCTGAGTTTAGTGTTCAATGAAGACGTTGGCATGGGTGCCAGTCTACAAATTTAGTTCGATTTCTATTTCACTTGCCTCAACAGGTCTTCGCAAGCGGAGTTTAATGTCCAAAGAATGAATGTTACGCATAAGTGGGCTGGCTACATCCCTGGCAGAGGCCTTGGATTTTGGTCTCACTTGGCTTGCCGGGTCTTCTCACGCACAGCATATTTCCAAAAGTCTCGGTCAGAAGTCATTGCCTCGGTGAGGCCTAATGTTCGGAGGTCGTGCTTCACCACCTCACCCCAGGTCTTCCTGGGCCTGCCTCTTCCACGGGTTCCCTCAACCGCTAGGGTGTGGCACTTTTTCACACAGCTATCCTCGTCCATTCTCATCACGTGTCCATACCAGCACAATCGTCTCTCTTGCACACCACAACTGATGCTTCTTAGGTTCAACATTTCTCTCAAGATACTTACACTCTGTCAGGTATGCACACTGACATTACTCATCCATCGGAGCATACTGGCTTCATTCCTTGCAAGCTTACACATGTCCTCAGCAGTCAAGGCCCATGTTTCACTGCTATGTAGCATGGCTGTTCGTACACATACATCATACGGTCTGCCTTTTACTCTGAGCGAGAGGCCCTTTGTCGCCAGCAGTGGTAAGAGGTCTCTGAACTTCGCCCAGGCTATTCTTATTCTAGCAGCTACACTTTCAGTGCACCCCCCCCCACTACTATATATATATATATATATATATATAAATAAATATACTACATTATATATATAAACCCCCCCCCCCACCTCCTGCTCTGACTCCTACTTCTCTTCACCCCTACTCTTTCTCTCCTCTCTCTCACTCTCTTCTCTCTCTCTTACTCTCTACACTCTTACTCTCTCACCCTTACTCTCTTACTCTTTCTCACTCTCTTTCTCTTCCTCTCTTTCTCCCCCCCTCCCCCTCTCTTACATCCACCTTCCCCTTCCCCCTTCATCGTCAATCCCCCTCATAAGCTCATCCCACCACACTCCTACTCTACCTTCCCACTCCACCCCATCCAATTCCTTGCACCCACCCCCTACCTCTACCCCCACCCTCAGCCTAACCCACACTCCACCCATGCCTTCCCCACCTCCCAACACCCTCATATCACACCATGCACACACTACAACTGACCAACTCCTTTCTCCCCTCCCCATTTTCACACATACATATGTCAAGATCACCAGCATTCTATCTCTCACACACACATCCCCTCGTTCTTTCTCCCCCTTTTCTTAGCTCTCCTGTGTAAAATTTCTAACTTCCGGTCAGCCATTACTATGATTGACCGTTGACTGAACACTATTCAATTTTTTTCTCCATGTTTTTCTCCTTGTCTCCGTATTCTTTCTGTTGAAGAGCGTAGCTCGAAACGTTAAAGACTTTCCGTATTCCTGAGCGTCATACTAATACATCCTTTTGTTGTTTACACCACCTGTCCTTGTCTGTTGTTGTTTTTTCGTACATTCTCCCATATATATATATATATATATATATATAGATAAACATATATATATAGATATACATATATTACATATATATACATATTATATATATAGATATACAAATATATATATATATTACATTTAGATATATATTATATACATATAGATATATATTATATACATATATATAAATATACTATATTATATATATATATACTATGATATATATATATATTATAGACATATATATATTCAACACTTCAGTCACCATTCTCGACATTTCGATCAGCATTCATCACTCCACTCTCACCACCTCCATCCACTACAAACACACAGACTCACACTCAAACCTCAACTTATCCTCCTCCCATCCTAAACACACCAAGCTCTCCATCCCCTATTCCCAATTCCTCTGTCTATGCAGGCTCTGCAGTGACAACTATGACTTTGAGACTCAGTCTCAACTCATGGCTCGCCACTTCATCCTACATGGAAATCCCCTCACCACTATCTACACTGCCCTTGACAGTGCATGTTCTGTGGACCATGCATCTGCTCTCTCTCCCCCACACCCATTTCTCCTCCCCTACCACCCCTGCACCCTACCTCTCCAACGCACCATTCTCCAAGCCTCCCAGCAGCTCCAGTTCGACCCCTCTACACATCTTCCCTAACCGACCCCTCTCCTTCAAACGAGCCCACAACCTATATGACCTTGGTCCACAGTTTCTTCCCTAACCCAACCTCCCAACCCGGCTCGTACCCCTGCTCCTGCCCATGCTGCTGCACTTGCCCTTATCTCTCCAACACCACCATCCTCACAGGCACCCATCATCGACCCTATCATATCACTGTCTCCCTCACCAGTACTTCTAGCAACATCATCTACTGCATCTCCTGCTTTCTCTGCACATCGGTGAAATGGGCTGACTGGTTCATGGAACATCCCTGAGACATCAGACTCAGCAACGACACCCTGGTCTCAAGCCATTTCCGCTCTACTGGTCATTCTTTACAATACCTGTCTGTGTTGAGATTGTCCTCTCACAGGGGCCATCCAGACTCCCGTCTTCGCCGTGAACAGGAATTAATCTTCTCTTCGCACCACATGGGCTTAAATTTTCTTCCATTCTTCATCTAACCCCCTCCTCTCACACTTACTTCCTCCCTTCATTCCCACCCATCTCTCCTCTCTTGCTCTGACACATACTTCCTCTCTTCACTAATGCCCACCTCTCCCTTCATCACTAGCCCTCCACATTCCAACCCCACCATCCCTATTCCCACATACCCCACCCCCACACCAAACCACTCTCTCTTCCCCTACCTTCACCTCCCCCACACCACACTACATCACACCACCCTGCACAAACTAGCACTGACCACTTCCCAGCACCCACACCCATTTCCACACACCTAACACATGCACATGTGAAGTTCACCAGCCCCTATCCACATGCTTATACACGCTCTCACACTTTCGTTTTGGGATCATTACTATAATATCTCACGTTCTTCCTAGCTCTCCTGTCTGACCACCTCTGTCCGGCATTCACCATGATTGATTGCTAGGCACTAAACCTCTTTTTATTTTCTCTCTGTTTATTTCTGTGTTCCTTTCTGTTGAAGAGTGTAAGCTCGAAACATAAGACTTTCTCACTTCCTGAGCATAAAACTAATACGCATATTTGTTGTTTACACACCCATCTTCGGCTTTTGTTTTCTTTGTGTTTTTTGTAAATTCCAACTATTATATATACATACATATATTTATTTTACCCCTGCTGGCGACAAAGGGACTCTCACTCAGAGTAAAAGGCAGACTGTATGACGCATGCGTACGAACAACCATGCTACATGGCAGTGAAACATGGGCTGTAACTGCTGAGGACATACGTAAGCTCGCAAGGAATGAAGCCAGTATGCTCCGTTGGATGTGTAATGTCAATGTGAATACCCGTCAGAGTGTAAGTATCTTGAGAGAAAAGCTGAACATTAGAAGCATCAGTTGTGGCGTGCAAGAGAGACGATTGCGCTGGTATGGACATGTGGTGAGAATGGAGGAGGATAGCTGCGTGAAAAAGTGCCACACCCTAACAGTTGAGGGAACCCGTGGAAGAGGTAGGCCCAGGAAGACCTGGGCTGAGGTGGTGAGGCAAGACCTTCGTACATTGGGCCTCACCGAGGCGATGACTACGGACCGAGACCTTTGGAAATGGGCTGTGCGTGAGAAGACCCGGCAAGCCAAGTAAGATCGTTGCCAGTGCCCCTGGACTGGTTCTTGTGCGGGTGGCACATGAGATGCACCATTTTGAGCGTGGCCGTTGCCAGTACCGCCTGACTGGCTCCTGTAGGATTTTCGAGCGAGATCGTTGCCAGTGCCCCTGGACTGGCTTGTGCGGGTGGCACATAAAAGACACCATTTCGAGCGTGGCCGTTTTCGTGCGGGTGACACGTAAAAGCACCCACTACACTCTCTGAGTGGTTGGCGTTAGGAAGGGCATCCAGCTGTAGAAACTCTGCCAAATCAGACTGGAGCCTGGTGTTGCCATCCGGTTTCACCAGTCCTCAGTCAAATCGTCCAACCCATGCTAGCATGGAAAGCGGACGTTAAACGATGATGATGATGATGATGATATATATGTATATTATATAATGCAGAAAAGAATGCCAGTTCTTCTAATTTATCACTCTTTACAGTTCTCATCTTTTAAATTTATTGTACAAAATTGTTCAGCTAATTTGTAAGTTTGTCTCATTAGTCACTTTTTCTGTATTTAAGGTAGTAAATTAGCCAAATTCTACTTAAATAAATATAGTGTTATTTGTAAACTATAATAAAATAAGTTTTAATATTCAAATTTTAATTTTAGGTGCAATATTTTAAGTAAAAAGTTTCTTATTCTTTACTTTACTAGAAGTAATAGCTTGTTCTATACTTTTACAGGTGTAATAACTTGCCCTGTACTTTTCCTGGTTTATAATCTTAAGAATATGACTTTTCATGCTCGCATTTTTCCATGTAATCCATGATTTTTCCAGGCATTGCTGTTATAAGATAATTAAAAATGTGTCAATTAATAATTTAGGATTTTACCTTATAAAATACTGGGTAGGGGGATACATTAGCTGCTACTTTTAGCATGTCAAGCGACCAGCTAGAGGCTCTTTCATTGGTTTGATTGTGTGATGAGATTTTTTCACACATATGTATAATATGCATATATATCATTGACAGAAGTTAGAGAGTAGGTCAAAAGCTGAGAGTTTCATGTATTGACACTTATCAAACATGAATTTGTTCATTGCTACTCTGTAACTTGTGATGAAATAATTTCTAAAATACAAAATTTTGTCAAAAATATTAAGAGTAAACCCTGTTGTATATGACACATTGTACCAGTATCGGAAGTTTCAAAGTGTTTAGTTAAAAAAAATTAATTAAATAATCAATAGTCAAATTGAATAGATCTGAAATGGATAAAAACCGAAGTCGACCTGGCGGAATTTGAACTCAAAATGTAAACACAGTCAAAATACCGCTAACCATTTCACCCGGCATGCTAATGTTTCTGACAGCTCACTGCCTTCGGACGTAAACATTCATTTTAGCAATATATTCTTTATTCTTATAGCTAAGCGTTAATTCCTTACTCTCTTACTTACTGACACAAAATATTGTGGCATTTCGCCCCATAACTTTTCTTGTACTGATTTTTATTCAATGCGACTAACAACTCTGAACTCCTCATACATTTTTCTATCATTTAAGCCTAAAAAATGTACACTTTTATTTTGAATAGGTGCCTTACTGCCCACCCCTTGAGGTTGCAGATATTTTGATGTAACTTTTTGTCTACTGAACCAAATCTCAAACTATTTATGCCAAAGTGTAGCTGAGGAGGTGTTCTCCTTTAAAACAATTAGCAGTTTGCAATTTAGTTGAGAACTGAATTAGTGGTGAAATTTGGAAGCTGGTGAGACTGACGAAATGGTGGACTTAAGAATATATTCAACCACTACTATGGTTGAATGATATATATATATATATATATATATAATCATATATATAATCATATATATACACATATATATATATTATATATATATATCATATATACACATATAATATATATATCATATATATATATAATAATATATCATATATATATAATATATATATATATATATATATATATATATATATATATATATATATATATTATATATATATATAATAATATATATCATATATATATAATATATATATATATATTATATATATATACATCAACTTCAATATCAAAATGAAATCAAATTACAATCAAATGGAAAAATGGAAATTGTAGTTGTGACCCTTGGCCGGTGACATGTACAAAGCACCATCCAAATGTGGCCGATGTCAGAGCTGCCTTGACTGGCTTCCGTGCCGGTGTCACGTAAAAAGCACCATCCAATCGTGGCCAATGCCAGCTCCTCTGGCCTCTGTGCTCGTGGCATGTAAAAAGCACCCACAACACTCTTGGAGTGGCTGACATTAGGAAGGGCATCCAGCTGTAGAAACACTGCCAGATCAGATTGGGGCCTGGTGCAGCCTCCTAGCTTCCCAGACCCCAGTCGAACCGTCCAACCCATGCCAGAATGGAAAACAGACGTTAAACGATGATGATGATATATATATTACATATAGTCCTTTACTCGTTTCAGCCATGCAGAGCACCATATATAAATATATATATTATATACATGCTGGAGCACCATATATAATATATATATATATTTATATATATATATATATATTCTTTTATTTGTTTCAGCCATGCAGCTGTCGTCATGCTGGAGCACCATATATATACATTATATATTATACATATACATATCATCATCATTTTAATTTTAAGATAGGGTTTTTTCAGGTTGGCTCAGACATATAGCAGAAGACTCCTGCCCAAGGCATCACACAGTGGAACTGGACCCAGTACCATGTGATTAGGAAGCAAACTTCTTACCACGCAGCCACACCTACAACTATATACATATTGTTGCTATTTTGCACAAGTGTCCTAAGACCAAAACGTTCCTTTTTTTAAATTTTTGATATCTTGTCATTTGAACCAGCTGACGATACAATAGTGTGACCAAAAGAACCGGCTATTGCAATCAAAAAGAAATATTGAATAAAACACATTTGACCAAATTTGGACATACGACAGTTTCTTATAATAGCAATGATATATAATTATACATGTAGACACACACACATATGCATGCACACATTTATGCATGTGTACACGTGCACACACAATTAGGTGACCTTTTGAACAAGTATCAAATATGAAATCTCTAGATTGATCACTGCTTTTGAAATGCAATTGTAGTAGCGTCAACTTTTGTGTTTGCTCATTCTAGTACAGGTACATCATGTCCTTTCAATCCATAAGAGGCAACTAAAATTATTACTGAGAGAAAGGGCTAGAAAACTCATAAAGCAAGATATCTGCCCAACTCACATGACCATGGAAACCTGGATGCATATTGATGTTTTGGCACTTCAGGCCTTGTCTGTGTATAGAAATTTATACATAGAAATAAATAAAAAAAATTTTGGCAGCTTTCCTGCATTCCTGCATTATGAATTTCCTCCAATCACAACACATTTTTTTCTTACAAATTAATATGTATACACACACTCATTCACTCTTTCTCTCTCTCTCTTTCTCTCTCTCTCTCACACACACTTAGTTACTCAAAATCAGAATATTTCATAGTTTTCAGACAAAACTGATTCACCCTCTGTAGTAACTCAGGTAAGAGATAAGTTGAGATCTGAGCAAATATGTGTGAGTGTGTGTTGATAGTTGATTTGTACATGCAGAAAATTGCATAATATCAATGTATCTACATGTGTGTGTATTTCACTTATACATTTGTTTTTTCAATATTATTTTATGTGAAATTAAGTGTTGAAATGGTTACTGTATTGTAAAAAAGTCAGTTTCTCATAAAAAACACACACACACTGGTTCCATGTTACTTTTTCTTAGTTAATGAATTAGATAATTAACCAATTAACTAATGAATTGTTTGACTAATCATTGGATTAATCAATCAATCAATCAATCAGTTAATCATTGAGCTTATTTCACAATTCTCTTTACAATTTGTGACCTTATCAATTACATACCCTCGTTGCTCCCAATCTCACATGATGTATCGTGATAGAATCCCTAATGAATCTGATTAATGCTGTTTGTGCAACATTAAAATGAGGTAATTGAGTTTGTAAACTCCAGCTGCTGTAGCATTCCTCTAAGGGGCAGTGACCCCAGGAATTATTTACTTGGAAAGATACAGTAATTAACAATGTCACACAAATTCTTTACAAAAAGAATATGTAATGCATTTTTTATTAAGGCATCGGGAATAATCCTTTCAACAATGTAAGGCATCTAGAATAATCCTTTCTAGAATAATCCTTTCTAGAATGTAAAGCATCTGGAATAATCCTTTCTAGAATGTAAGTCATCTAATAATCCTTTCTACAATGTAAGGTATCTGGAATAATCCTTTCTAGAATGTAAGGTATCTGGAATAATCCTTTCTACAATAGGCACAAGGCCTGAAATGTTGAGGAAGGGGGATTAGTTACTGCATCAACTCTAATACTGAACTGGTACTTATTTTATTGACCCCTCAAGATGAAAGACAGTCAACCTCAGTAGAATTTGAACTAAGAATGTATAGACAGAGGAAATGCCATTAAGAATTTTGCCTGAATGCTAATGATTCTGCCAGCTCACCACCTTAGGCATTTGGAATAAAGTCTGTATCATATAATAATTTGGTTGTTCAATTTGTTAGCTATAACAGACAAATTCCCTCCAACTGGAATCTAACCATCTTCAAAGCTTAACTGTTTCTAACATAGGAATATTGCTAAAACTTTTGCAGGCAGGAGAGAAGTGGTGTTCGTTAATTAAATCAAGCCCAGTATTTAATGGGCACTTTTTTTTTTCTAAAACATGGAAAAAAAAAATGAAAGACAAAGTGAGGCTTGGCAGGAATTTGAACTCAAAACATAAGAAGCTGGAACAAATCTGAACAAGGAATTTCTTTTTTTCTGATGTTCTAACAATTTCGCCAACCCACATCTATTATCTTAAAAATAATGATTTAAAAAAAGGAGAAAACAGACACTGACATACAAAAAGATATGATGATCATAGTGAGACATTTTTCAATCGTAAGTCTATGCAGTTATGGTGGTGGAGGGGGAAAGAAGAAAATGCAGTAACAGTAACAACAACAACTGGCAATTCAGATGACTGATAAATGCTGACTGTGGTGTGTAATGAGATATTCTGTTGTTTACAAACAAATTAATTAAGAAGATAAAAAGACTGAAGATGCAGAGCCAATTCTATTTTTTGATATCAACAATTTGTTCTTTCATTAAAAAACTGTTTTGACCATGCTAGCATGGATTTGAATGGTGAGTTAACTGAAGCAGGATTTTACATGCAAGTGCTCTTCCTATCACAAACCTTCATCTGATTATTAAGTAAAGGATTTCTTTATTAAGTAAAGAATTTCTTTATTCCACAGGTCTTCAACAAAAGGTGTCAACTTCAGCACCACTTTGCTCAAGCAGTGACAAACGTGAAATGTTAACATCTACACATACACACACTGGGCTTCCTGCAGTTTCCATCAACCAAATTTACTTACATGGTATTAATCAGCTTAAGACTATGGAAGAAAGACAATCAAGGTACCACAGTCAAGGCCAGTTATTTTGAGGGAAGGTGTATTGACATGGACTCCAGTACTTGACAGGTAGTTTAATTCATCAAGCTCAGTGGGAGGGGATGAAAGGTAAATTTGATCTCAATTGGATCCAAACTCAGAATGTAAAGAGCTGGAAGAAATACTGCAAAGAATTTGTCCAACTCTCTAACGATTCTGCCATGTTCAGATTTATCTTGTAATTACCATTTCTATGGAATCAATATATCACATTAAAAAAACTTGAGCTACAAAATGTAAGTATATGAATATTTCTATATAAGTAATTAAAGAGTATATACATTGTAACAGACATGAAAAATAAAATAAGCTAAACAACACTATAGACAAATCTTCATGTATTTGATAGTAATGAGGGATGTATGCTCAGATAGAAGTATTAAAACAATTGTAAAGAAAAGAAATCTCAAGCTACGAACAATTTTAAATTTATTTGCAACTGAAAACTTCTCAATACTTTTACAGAATATCATCATTTATTTAAAGTATAAATTAAGATAACATCTGTATTATAAAAATCAAGCAGACCACCTGCCTGTTCCTTACAAAGGAGGAGGGGAGTGAAGATGGAAAAGTTGTTGAGAGATACAGTGAGAGAGATTGTAAAAAGATAGATAGGTAATGTTGTCACCATAGTAACTAACAAGTTTTGATTAAAAACATGGGAATCTTGAGTACAATTCTGTCAACACAATGCAGCTGACTTAAAAAAAAAAATCACTATATAGCAGTTTACTTATTAACTGGCCTAACCATACAATGCATAACATTTCTGTTACACATATGCATATAATACATATAGTTATGTTTTGGTTGTTTGTGTGTGTATGTGTATTTGTATGCATGTGTATTTTTCTGTATTTCAACATACAGACAATGCAACACAAACTTTAAAACAAGACTTTCACTATGACAGGTTATTGGTGAGAGAGAGAGAGAGAGAAAGAGAGAGGGAGAGAGAGAGAGAGAGAGAGAGAGAGAGAGAGAGAAAGAGAGAGAGAGTGTGTGTGTGTGTGTGTTGTCACCATAATAACTAACAGGACTTTCACTATATAACAGTCTATTAACTGGCTGTACCATATGAGGTACATTATAAATAGTTTTATTAATGACAGCCATGTTATTGTTATGCACAGTCAGCCACAGTACATAAGGGAAGATATTGTTCAATGAGTATACTTATTCTGTAGCATATGAAAAAAAAAAAGCATTTTAAATAAATGTTATTATTCAGCAGTATTAAAACCACTATTAACCTTGACCGAGGAAGTCAATCTAAACATTATTTGAACAATTTATGTAGGTATGTGCATGATTAACAAATATTTTTACCTGTTGCATAGCAATGGATAACAACCTAGTTTATGATAATTTTTTTAATAATTTAATAATTTAATAAAAGAATATTGGGTAGTATCTAAAAGATTATGATTGCAAATACTAGCTGCTAAAATGGAATTCTTCCAAAGAATCTCTGGAGTAATGTTACTTGACAGGATTTGTAGCTCAGACATCAGAGTGTCTCCGAGCTCCAACACTATGAAAATATGATCAGAATGTCATAGGAAAGGATTACCAGATAGATTTTTCAAGTCATACCAACAAGCAGGAGAACAGGGAGTAGACGAGTGAGATAACAGGATAATATGTGTAGTCTCAGTCAGTGATGCTTAAGAATTCAACCAAAAAGTTTAATGACAGTTGCTTTTAATAGGACCTTATGGAAGAAGTGTCTGAGGATTCTATTCCAAAGACTCTCTTGAAATAGTGAACAGCAAAAATGGATGTTTCCAACTGGACTGAATCAATAACCACAACACATTGTAGAATTCACAACTTTGACAAACACTTATATGAAGCATATGTATATGAGCCTAACCACTTTGGTTTTATGCAAAAATTGAAATATATATCGGATATCAATTCCCCAGAACTAGACTTGAACATCTCAACAAGCAGACTAAATGTACTATCAAATGTAAACCAATTCAACACAGGCAAACATCACCACCAAAGAGAGATAGCACAGTAACAACATCAATGCCAACATTGAAGTAGAGACAGACAATATTTGTTTTGACAATCAGCTGTCCTCTAAGTGTATTTTGTGATCAGCCCATCCAAACTATTGTTTCATTATCATATCATTGACTCTACACATAACAAATCAGCTTGCTGTAGCACTTCTGTATCCAGCACAGAAAACTACCTGGAGATTCTCATAATATTTAGCAAGTATTGCTGGTGGAAATATTCTAAAGAGCATAGAGATCTGCAATATGTTATTCACATCACACGCACGATACACATCTATTTTTATGCTGGCTTTTATATTTGATTAACTGAAGTCTTTTCCAACTTTCCACATGCATCAGCAGCTTTTCAAATCTTGAAGCTGATTTCTTTCACCAGAGTAGTGTCAGGAATGTGTACTAACAAGGAATGCAAACTAATCCACAATCCTAAACTTAAACAGTTAGTAGATGATATAGTCTTCCAGGAGCTGGTCAATATTTCATAACTGTCTTTTTAACAGTAATTGTTAACCTAAACACATTACATACTTCAGGGATATAGTCATTTGGTATGAATGCAAGTTAACTTCACTGTGAGTAACTAGATCACAGTATTGTCTATAAAACAAGCTTGTTCATTTATTCATCTATTTACCATTTGCTTGTCCATACTAGTTTAGTTGGAAGAGAATTGATTTTGAGGCAGGACTTTACAACCAGACTTCTTAAGGTTATCTCTACAGATGTTCTATAGAAATTATATCTAGCACTGATTTTAGTTATGTTTCATATCTGAGACATCAGATGTAAACAAACAATGAGATTGAAGATGAAAAAAAAAGTAATGAGTATATATGCCATATTTCAGGAGTTTTTGCTCCTTCATCAGAACTCATCTAACCCCACTTAATCATCCACAAACACATTGCTTAAATAGTCACTGTAACATTATTGGCTAAACTAACTTTGCATATTAAACACATTCCTGGTACATAAATATTGATGACTTGTAGAGACATGATATTTTGTTATGTAATCGTAATATACTATAAAGTATATTAAGCATTTTTATAAGTCAATACTGTGTTCTACTGTGTTAGCAGTGTACTTTACATCACTTGTTAAGGTTATCTCTACAGATATTCTATAAAAATTATAGCCAGCTTCCAGGAATGTGTTTAATATGTAAAATTGATATATTCAGTTATGTTATACTGTTGAATTTAGTGGCTATTTAAGCAATATGTTTGTAGATGATTAAGGAGTCAGAGGAGCAAAAACTTCTGAAATATGTCATATATACCCATTACCCATTTTTCATCTTCAATCTCATTGTTTGTCTACATTTGACATCTCAGATACAAAACATCATAACAAAATCAATGCTGACTATAATTTCTATAGAATATCTGTAGAGATAACTGTAACAAGTGATATAAAGTGTACTGCTAACACAGTATTGACTTAGTGTATTATAGTTGCACAATGAAATGCCATGTCCCTACAAATCATTAATATTTACAAAAGCAGCCTGTTGTTTTCCAAGGGAGTATTGGGTCATCCCAGAAATAATGCAGGTTTTTTTATACTTTTATTTTCAAAATTAAGATAACCAAAGTTCTTTTTTAATCTAAAATATACTCTCCTTCATTCTCTACAATGCTCTTCCATCTATCTGGTAGACATGCAAGGCCCCTCTTCCAAAATTCACTTGTCTGTGATGAAAAATACTCCTGCAGTACTGCTTTAACCTCATCAGCAGAATTCATATTTTTTCTGTCCAAATGATTTTGAAGACTGTGGAATAAATGATAATCAGATAGGGTAATGTCTGGTAAATATAGTGAGTTGGGCTTCATTTCCCATTCAAACTGCTCCAGCCTTTGAAATGTCATCCTCATTCTATGTGGAAGAACACCTTTCATCTTGAAACTAAAGATGGTTGTTTTTCTTCTAATGCTGACTTAAGCCTCCAGGACAAGGCTCATCTTCTAATCTGTAGTTACTGGCTCAGAATTTCTGGAACTACCCTTGACACTGGCTTATGCTTATTGTCCAATTCCCATACAGTGCATTAATGTTCCTTGCACTTTCCATTGCGTTTTCGCCTTTATTGAACTCATAAAGCTAAAATCAAACCACACTCTTCAAAACTTGCACTAAGAAGGACAATGTAAAATTACTACCTGCTTTTATGGCAAGTTGATGCAGGTAGTTTATCCCATCCCCCTCCAACTTTTAGTTCATGCAATTGAAAAAAACCCACATTATTTATGGGAACAACCAAATATTTCACAAGGTCTTTGAAAGCACAGAGCGACCAGTTGCAATGTCACTTTTGCTCAAATGTCAAAAATATCGGTATTTAAGCATCTTTGCACACATGCACACACACAAACAAACACATACAGATGTATGTGATAAGCTTATTACAATTTCTGTCTACTTAATTTACCCACCACACACTGCCTGACTCAGGGCTATAGTAAAAAAAAAAAAAAAAAAAGAACATTTCTTCAAAGTGCCACACAGTGCAAGTGAACTCCAAAATGTTATTGTAAAGTAAACTTTGTAACTATATGGCCATGCCTGCATTCACCAGCTGTGTATATGTATGATGAGCAAAATATCAGTGTTTAAGTACCTTTGCATAGGCACAAAAATACACACACATAATACTGATTAATGGGCATAATGCATTCCTGAGTTTCATAAGAGGCAACAGGGAGGTCATCTGGTCATAGAACACTATCTAAGAAAACCCATTTAATCCACCATACCAACGTGGAAAAGCAGACATATCATGAGTATCATCTTCATTCTATGTGAGGGGGTGCTGAAAAGTTCCTGGCTTTAAGAGCATCGTGAAAGGCCTGGTTGGAGGCCCAGCCTTTAGAGTTCTTTTACAGAGCTTAGAAAAACTGAAAGACTGCTGCAATAAGTGTGTGAATCTGAGAGGGGAATATAATGAATAAAATCATGATCCTCCTGTATTTCCTTTTACCCAAAGCCAGGAAATTTTCAGCACCCCCTCATGTGTTTACACACACACACACACACACACATATATATATATATATATATATATGTATATATACACACACACACACACATGTATATGCAAGTACAAGCACACACATATAGACTTATATACATACACAGGCGTTTCTTTTCCTGGATATTTTTCAGATCCGATAATCTTCTTCCTCTTCTACTTAATCAAGAACATCATCACTACCATCACCATCATCATCCTCCTCCTCATCTTGATCATCAACTCCACATGACTATCATCATCATCATCATCATCACCACATCACTATCATCATTATCACTATAATCATCATCATCTTTCCAACACCATCATTGATGCTGTTGTTTATTACACATTTTCTTGTTAGCAGCTATGAACCAACATTCCACATTATCTGATAATCTCACCATAAATTATTCACATATCTCTCTCTGTCTCTGTTTCTCTCTCTCTCTCTCTTGTAGTTTACCCTCTTTTATACCTTCTCTAATTTTTTTGTTTTTGTTTTTTGTCAGACACGTCTTATCAAAAATGATGCAACTTATGTATATTACAGATTGCAGGCAACCAAACCTACCATTATATTATTATTTTTGCTGCTGTTGTTGCCTTCAAGATCACAGTTATCATCAAAATAATAATAATAATAATGATAACAACTACAACTAACATCACCACAATCATCATCTCTCTTTCCATATCTCCATGACTACCAAACATTACAACAATCATTATTACAATTATAATCATCACTATTACTATTTCATCACACCAATGAGGGAGCCTCTATATCTATATGCATATAGTTGGCTTGCTAGAAATATCAGCCAAATCTTCATTCAAATTCCACCAGGCACGGCTGCATGGTAAGAAGCTTGCTTCCCAACCACATGTTTCTGGGTTCAGTCCCACTGCATGGCACCCTGGGCAAATATCTTCTACTATATCCTCGGGCTGACCAAAGCCTTCTGAGTAGATTTGGTAGACAGAAACTGAAAGAAGCCCATCATGTGTGTGTGTGTGTGTGTGTGTGTATAAATATATATATATATGTATGTATGTATATATCTATGTGTATGTTTTTGTGTCTGTCCCCCTCCATTACTGCTTGACAACTGGTGTTGGCGTGTTTACATCCCCATAACTTAGCGGTTCAGCAAAAGAGGTAAACATAATAAGTACTAGGCTTTCAAAAAATAAGTCCTGGGATTGATTTGTTTGATTAAAAAAACCCTTTAAGGCAGTGCTCCAGCATGGCTGCAGTTAAATGACTGAAACGAGTAAAAGAATATTGTTTTAATAAAGGATGTTCTCAATCAGCTCTGACCAAAAGCTAGCTAACAACATATACAACCACAAAAGTGGCAAACAGACAGAATTGTTAGCATGACTGCCAAGATGCTTAACAAAAAATTTTCCAGCTCTTTATGTTTTTGAGTTCAATTTCTACCAAGGGCAACTATGCATTTCCTCCTTTTTAGGTCAATAAAATAAGTACCAGTTGAGCACTGGGGTTGATGTAATGAAGTTCCCTCAAAATTGCTGGCATTGTGCCAAAATAAAAAAAGGATTTTTTTTCTATTTGTTTCAGTCATGGGATTGTGGCCAGACTGGGACACTACCTTGGGTTCTTTTAGTCAAAGAATTCAACCTTTAGTATTTTTCGTTTCTATTTTTTTGTTTCAAATCTGGCACTTATTCTATTGGTCTCTTTTGCCAAACTGCTTAGTTACGGGGATGTAAGCAAACCAATGCCAGTTAACATGTAGTGGGGTGGGTAACAGATATACAAACACATGTACACAAAGCAGACTTCCACATAGTTTTCTTTTACCGAACTCACAAAGCAATGGTTGATTGGGAGCTATAGTAAAAGACCCTCACCCAAGGTGCTGTGCAATGCAACTGAATCCAAAACCACTTATTTGCAAAGTGAGGTTCTGGCAGAATCATTTGACACAGTGCCTTGTAATATTAAAGCTCACTTTTTACATTGTAAGTTCAAATCCTACTAAAATTGACTTTGCCTTTCATCCCTCTGGGATTACTTAACACTTTAGCATTCACATTATTTTGAATTAACCATGCATTCTCTTGTAGCTGTGAGATTTTGATGAGGTACCTGTTACTTTTTTAGAATGATATTGTAGGGTTGGTGTGAGTAATCAGATCTGGTGAGTATGAACATAAAACAGGTAGAACATTTTGGTCCGATATGGTCGGTTTAAATGCTAAAGGGTTACATAAAGTACCAGTCACATACTGGAGGGTCAATGCTATTAACTAAGACTTCTTCTAAAATCTGCCAGCCTTCTGCCAAAATAAAAAAAACCATTACTAATACACAAGTTTAGTGATTCTTATCCTGGCAGAGAAACTGGGGCACTTTACAAGTTCAAAACAAACTGTTTACTGTTTGTTTCTCAGCAGTACTTGATGAGTTAACAATTAATGCTAAAAAGTATGATTTCAAAAGAAAAAAGTGATACTCCCCACAAAAAGTTTTGAGGAGTCAGTGAGAGGCTAACTTATATTTGGTTATAAATGGATGTGGTGAAGGTATGTTGCTTCGTGGTTAGAGTATTTGGCTCACGATTGTAAAGTCACGAGTTCAGTTCCCAGCGATATGTTGTGTCCTTGAGCAAGACACTTATTTCACATTGCTCTAGTCCACTCAGCTGGCAAAAATGAATAGTACCGGTATTTCAAAGGGCCAGCTTTGTCAGATTCTGTGTCACACTGAATCTCCCTGAGAATTACGTTAAGAGTACACATGTCTGTGGAGTGCTCAGCCACATGCACATTAATTTCATGAGCAGGCTATTCCATCAGTCACATCAACTGGAACCTTCATTGTCATAACTGATGGAGTTCCAGTATAAATGGAGGTACTATGCATGTTGAACTGAGAGAGGGCACTTGACCATGGTAACCAAAGGAACCCAGAATCTATGACGTTTCCTGATTGACTCCCAGTGGCTTGGCTATCTTCCTTCAAAGAGATGGATAAAATATATTTTACAGTATTTATTTACATTTATTTGCTTGTATGTTTGGTTATGTGGAGGCACAATGGCCTTGTGGTTAGGGCAGTGGACTCGCGGTCGTAGGATCGCGGTTTCGATTCTCAAACCAGGCGTTGTGAGTGTTTATTGAGTGAAAACACCTAAAGCTCCACGAGGCTCCGGCAGGGGATGGTGGCGAACCCTGCTGTACTCTTCCACCACAACTTTCTCTCACTCTTTCTTCTTGTTTCCGTTGTACCTGTATTTCAAAGGGCCAGCCTTGTCACACTGTGTCACGCTGAATATCCCCGAGAACTACGTTAAAGGTACACGTGTCTGTGGAGTGCTCAGCCACTTGCACGTTAATTTCACGAGCAGGCTGTTCCGTTGGTCGGATCAACTGGAACCCTCGACGTCGTAAGCGACGGAGTGCCAACACATGTTTGGTTATATCTATTATGCTTATATCACTATATAAACCCTTGTCATTTTGTAATTTGCCCTTCAAATGTTCTTCCCCCATTTATTTCTTGAGACAACAAATAGAATCATTATTATTTTCACTCACAAAACTCTTGTAAAACTCACCACAAAGTGAAAAATAAAATTAAAAAACAAAGCAGTTAACATAGATGTTGATTATGTATAATTGGAAGTGTTTAATGAGGGCTTCATCCAAACTGTCAAAGAGCTTCCTTTCAATAGAATTTTGATGGCAAATTCAAAAGTTAAAGATTGATGAGACTAGACTTCCTATGTTGGCGAATTCTGTTAAAAATGGATTCACATCATACATGTATGCATGCCTGCATATGTGTGTGTGTGTGTATATATATATATATATATATATATATATATATATATATATACACACATACACACACACACACATATATATGGAGAAAAGGAATTGAAATGGCTTTTCTGATAACTTTTCCACTTTAATAATGAAATGCTTGTGGAAAAATTATCAGAAAAGTCATTTCTATTCATTTTTTCAAATATATAATACTATACCAAGAATTTTCTACTTCGTATTCTAATGTGGATGTGTATGTGTGTGTGTGTGTGTGTGTGTGTGTGTGTGTGTACATACACACACAATAAATATACATACATAAATGAAGAGATGGTGGTGTCTCTATATTGCCTTTCTATGCATCTAATGTGGTATACTTCATTTCTAGTTTTGCAAATTAAAATTGTGTGGGTTGGTTGATTAGTTGTGCCTTCCCTGCAGTTGTCAGTGAATGGTGTTTTCTTAAATGGGTATGAATTACATAGTTAATGACTTGATGGATCTGTTTGTTTTATCTCTTACTTTGATTTTTTTCAGTTTTATGTTATGTCATACTTTTCAAAATTTGAAACTTGTTTTTGTCATACAAAGAGTTTTTTTCTTGCACAGACTTTGTTTTTCTTTCTGATCTGTTTCCATACTCTTTTACTCTTTTACTTGTTTCAGTCGTTTGACTGTGGCCATGCTGGAGCACCACCTTTAGTCGCGCAAATCGACCCCAGGACTTATTCTTTGGAAGCCTAGTACTTATTCTATTGGTCTCTTTGCCGAACCGCTAAGTAACGGGGATGTAAACACGCCAGCATCGGTTGTCAAGCGATGTTGGGGGGGGGACAAACACAGACACATACGTGTATATATATATATATATATATATATATATATATATATATATATATATATATATATATATATATATATATATATGTACATATATACGACAGGCTTCTTTCAGTTTCCGTCTACCAAATCCACTCAGAAGGCTTTGGTCGGCCCGAGGCTATAGTAGAAGACACTTGCCCAAGATGCCACGCAGTGGGACTGAACCCGGAACCATGTGGTTGGTAAGCAAGCTACTTACCACACAGCCACTCCTACGCCATGTTTACTTTAGTACATAGAGTACACTCCGTTAGCATTGTTGCTGATGATGTCTCCTTTATATACCCTGATCTGATCTCATTGGTTGTATCCAGAGAACTGTAGATAATGAATGAAATCCTGAATATGCTTTCTTGGTTTCAGGGTGTACACGATACACCTTTCTTTTGATCCTTGCTAGGTCTACTATTAAGTTATTTTGGCATTTGTTGATATAGCACAGTGTTTCTCAACTGGGGTCCATATAAGATTTTGTTGTTAATATGTGTAATACATTGGTTATACTTCTACAGTACACAAAATATTTTAATAATTTTTTTATACAATTCTTTATAATATATATTTATAAAAATATAATAGGATATTTTTAAACATCAAATGGTTATGAGGATTCACCTGAGTAAAATAGAAACCAAAACATGTCCATAGGCAAAAAAAGGTTGAGAATCACTGATGTAGCAGATCTTCACCATAAGTTTTATATAATGTGTAAGTGAAGGATTTGATTCTTACCCTTAATAATATCTTGCCAAAATTTTGTATTGAGAATTGCTAACCTTTTGTTGTGGTGGTTCAACGAGTAACTAATGGTAACTTTAATGCTTTGGTAGATGTAGTTTGCTATATATTGAATATTTTCCACTGTATGTTTTTCTACTACCTTAATGACATTTTGTGGGCTTGATTTAGTCACAATGTTTATGTTATTGATATAATGAGAATACATGACTAGAGGTATGGATTTCATTATTTCATCCCATTTGAAATGATTAGCCCATCATATCATGAAAAGTTTGACTATGTCTCCAACAATGCCAACACCAATGTCTGTACTCTTTGTGCACAGAGAAATTGCGAAACTAGAAATATAGTGTACTGCATGTGTGTAGACTGATAGATAGGTGTAGAAATGAAACGAGAGTTGTGGAGGTTACAAATTTCTGTTAGCAGTTTGACTCAGGCTTCCTTTATTATAAGCTTCACAGATCTACAAGGCCTATCTGATAGTTTGAACATGTGAATACCTAGTGGTGAAATGGTGATAAATTCAAAACAAAGATATCATTGGATAGGTGAGGCTCAGTTTGTATCATGTTATGGAATCAGTAAATCTTTACAACTACTACATATTTACTGTAACTGGCAGGCAGCTAGTGAATTTGAGGCATGTCTGTCATGATAGGAATAGTCTACTTTGCTTTCATTAGAAATACTAGTGAAATCTAAACTTCCAATCAAATTAATAGTGTTTGTCTAAGTTAACTGCTTAAAATTAGCTAACAGAGAACTTCAATGGTGATACCATATGACAGTTCATCCTTGAACAATTTCAATAGCATATCAGTTGCTAGCTATACACCCAATCCTCCACTTCTTGTTAGAAATAGCAGTCAAATTTAAGATCACTCATCACCATGTAAAATATGGAACATTACGAAATGTCACCACAGATTTTCAAAGCAAAATGAGATGGTCACAACTAGAAAGCATTTGATCATAGATCAGTTCAAGCAAGGTTGGACTGGGGTTAAAAACCACATCTCTACAAATCAACATCCTCACTATCATCACTTTCTCTACCAATATCATCACTACCATGAGAACCTGTTTAATTGACATCAACAATAGGTGCAGGCATGGCTGTGTGGTAAGAAGCTTGCTTTCCAATTACATGGTTCTGGGTTCAGTCCCACTGTGCAGCACCTTGGGCAAGTGCTTTCTACTATAACCCCAGGCCAACCAAAGTCTTGTGAATGCATGTATATGTATGTATGTATGTATGTATGTATGTATATATATATATCTGTGTGTGTGTCTCTTTGTATCTATGTTTGCGCCCCCTCCACTGCTTGATGACTGGTGCTGGTGTGTTTATGTCCCCGTAACTTAGCAGTTCAGCAAAAAGAACCAATAGACTAAGTACTAGGCTTACAAAAAATAAGTCTTGGGATCGATTTCTTCAACTAAAAACCCTTTAAGGTGGTGCTCCAGCATGGCCACAGTTAAATGACTGAAACAAGAGAAAGAATATTATTTTATATGCGCTTTTTCCATACTAGCATGGTTCGGGAGAGACTTATTCAGGCATCATTCTAAGTTAGATGTCTTTCCAGTTGCCAGGCCTGGTTTACAAGCATTTTATTCCATTAGTTTTCACATTCTGAAATAGCTGAAACCAATGAGCTGAGAGACATATTACTTAAAGGCTCCATATGGTTGCAAAGCAAACTTTGTAACCACACAACCATGCTTACTAAACCATCTTCAGACATTACCCAACAGTTTTTAGGCAAATATACTTGATAATCAACCATTTATTTTTAAGGTGTGACTGTGTAGCAAGAAGCTTGCTTCCCAACTACACAGTTCTGGGTTCAGTCCCACTGCATGGCACCTTGGGCAAGTGTCTTCTAGTATAGCCTTGGGCCAACCAAAGCCTTGTGAATGGATTTGTAGATGAAAATTGAGAGACGCCTGTACTATATATATATATATATATATATATATATATATATGCTTTCGTCCCTTTATTAGACTATTTTCCTTAGTCATTGCACGGTGATTGCCATAAGCTTTAAGCTTGTATAAAAATACCATGTATGTGTGCGTGCGTCTTTGTGACTGTTCCCCACCATTGCTTGATAACTGGTGGTGGTGTGTTTACAACTCAACTTAGTGGTTCAGCAAAAGAGACCAATACAATAAGTACCAGGCTTTGATTTGTTCGTCTAAAACCCTTTAAGGCTGTGCTCCAATATGACCACAGTCAAATGATTGAAACAAGTAAAAGATAAAAGCTACTTTATAACCATGTATTTCAAAATTTGTAATAACAAAATCTAAGTAAATGTCAACCCTTTTACTGCAGAAATCAGATATACCTACTCAAGATTTCATTCTCCTGAACAGCAGATAGCAGTATTATATACATGCTTTTGTTAAAGAATGTCCTGATTGCGACACTTTCTGTTGAGGTATGTCAAGTTTATTGAGGCAACAATGACTTGCAGAAAATACAAGTTCTACATTTTTGCTAGATATTAACTATGGAATAACTATGAAATTCAATTTCACAGTTTAAGGCTTAAGAAGAAAAAAAAACAAACAAATTAATGATAAAACAAATTACAAAATTAATAGGAATTTCTTGTTATTTTCAACCCACATCAGTTTCCATCAAGCAAACTTATAAGCAAAAGAATTCAAAAATATGACCATCCTGTCTTTTACCTAAGTGGGATGCACCATATGCAACATTATTCAATGTGTCCTACCTTATTTTTTAATACTATAGTGTGTGACTGGTATAAGATTTGGCTGCTGTTTCTCATTTGTCAAGTGACAGAATAGAGTCTCCCATGTTAGCATGAAATTAATAGATTTTAAAAGGCGGAAGAATAAATAAAAATAAATAAAACAATAAAATTCTATTAGACATTCTTTCCTGATGATCAACAACAGAAAAAGACTAAAGCAGCAAAATTATTTAAATTAAGTAAACAAATAAAAATGAAAACATCAAAAAAAAAAAAAAAGAAAGAAAATTTTTAAAAATAAGATTAAATCAACAACAAATGATATTTTATTAAAACTAACAAAATTTTATAAATTCAAAAAATAAAGACATCAAAAACAAAAACAAAAGAAAATTTCATTAAATAAATAAATGAAAATTAAAGAATGGAGGATATATTTAAAAAGACAACAAAAAAATATATATAATCAGTAAATAAATAAATAAATGCAGGACTATGTGGAATTATAAAGAATATGTTGAATATGAGAATAGTTTTGCAAAATTGGGATTCTTCAGTTTTGAATAGCTTTTAAAAGAGAAGATTGAATTGGCATTCATTTTAGGCCTATTTTTTAATTATTTTTTAAAATATTTTCCTTTCTTCTAGAAATAATTTCTTTCCTGAAACTCTATTTCAGAGATAATTAGTATTAAAAATGAATTCTTACTACTACTATTATTATCATTATCATCATCATTATTATTATTAATATTATTATTATTAAGGCAAACCAGCAGAACTGTTAGCATGTCAGACAAAATGGTTAGCAACATTTCTTCTAGTTTTATGATCTGAGTTCAAATTCTGCTGAGGTCAACTTTGCCTTTCATCCTTTTGAGGTTGATAAAACACCAGCTGAGCACTGGGGTCAATGTAATCAATTAACACTTCCTTCCAAAAATTTCAGACTTTGTGCCTATAGTTAATAAAAGATTATTATTAAAGCAATGAATTAGTGCAATCATTAACACATTAAGCAAATGTTTAGTGGCATTTTCATACATCTTTATGTTCTGAGTTTAAATGCTGCCAAGGTTAAGTTTGCCTTCCATCCTTTTTAGGGTCAATGAAATAAGTACAGTTATGTACTGGGGTTGATATCAATTAGCCCATTTCCCAAAATTTCAGGCCTTGTACCTTTAGTACAAAGGGTTATATTATTATTGAGTGAGAGAGTAGTGTATGCCATCAAAGTGACACTGGGGTAAAATATACAAAGCTCAATATACCCATCATGACTACCTGTCTGATAAGGGTACACCAGACACATGTATCACAACCAGATAAACAACACATGACCTTGCAGGTGGGGCCCAGTTAAAATTTTCTTCAGGCTGAGTAAGTCCATCCTGCTCAAACGGACTTTGAATAAGGGTTGTTTAAGGATGTTGAGTAAAACACCCATGTTTCCAGAGGTGAATTATTCAAACCCCAAAGAGTGCCTCTCACCACATAGCTATGATGCTCCCCAACAATTTCTGCTCGTGATCAGAGGTGCACATATTGCCAGCCACAAACGGACGTGTTCAACTGGTTATGGTCAAACAACTGACAAGCAAATCTGTGGTACTGAGCAGAATATTTGCTGTAGCCCATCTTTTACACCAAGACACATGTACATGATAACACTTACCACCAGCTCTTGATAATAAGCCATGAGAGCCAGTGACTGGTACTGCATCAGGGCATTCTTCTTCCTCTTCATCATCATCAATACCACCACCATCATCATCATCATTGACATCATTACACATTACTTCTCAGGGTTTGAACAAATAAAGGAAGTGGAAAAAATGCCTTGCAATATTTCCTTTGACATAATACGTCAGGCTGGCAGAATTGTTGGCACACTGGGTGAAATGTTTAGCAGCATTTCATCAGTCTTTCATGTTCAAGAGTTGAAATTCTGCCACAGTTCATTGACCCCTTTTGGGGTCAATAAAATAAGTACCAGTTGAGTACTAGAGCCGATGTAATCGACTTAGCCCCTTCACCATAATTGCTGGCCCTGTGCCAAAAATCTGAAATCACGATTTATTTTGACACTTTACATTTTGAGCTCAAATCCTACCATGATTGTCATCTTCCCAGGTGTTTTTCTTTAAATTAAGTAAGTCAAATATTGGGGTAAGTTTAAATTATTAATATCCTCCCTGTAAATTTCAAAATTTGTCCGAATGTGAAAAACAAGAGTAAATAGATAAGCAGAATTCTTAGCATGGTCAAAATACTTTGCAGTGTTTCTTCCAACTCTTTACATTCTCAGTTCAAATCCTGCACAAAGCCATCTTTACCTGTCATCCATCTAAAGTGACTAACTCCTCCGTCTAAATTTCAGGCCTTGGGACTCTGTTATAAGAGCAATAAACTAGCATAAGTTAGAGTGGATAAAAAGCTTTTCAGCACATGTTCTAACTCTTTACATTCTGAGTTCAAATTCTGTCAAGGTCAACTTTGCTTATTATTCCTCTAGAGTCAATGAAGTCAAGTATCAGTCGTGTACTAGGATAGATTCAATCAACTGACCCTTCTCTCCGAATTTCAGGCTTTGTACTTGAATGAGAAGTGAAGATGCATAGCCTAGTGGTTAGCGTGTTGCACTCACAATCAGGAGTGCTTTGATTCCTGGGCAGGATATTGTTCTTTGTCAAAACACTTCATTTCATGTTGCTTCAGTTCAATCAGTTGTAAATGAGTAAACCTGCAATGGACTGGCATTCCATTCAGGGAAAATGTAGATGAATATTTGGCTACTACCAGATTTGATGGCATAAAAGAAGCATGGGTATATTAGAAGCACCACAATTCTAGCAGCGAATATTCAAGAAACATTGGAGCTTATTGGAGGCCCAACTTCTCATATAGGACCTAAGGTGATTTTTTGAGGCATTTATTTTTTTAGAGAAAAAGTGCATCTTATACACCATCAAATGATACATCTTTGGTAGGCTGACCATCTGCACAGATGCTCGACCAGATTGTGATGGTTAGGAGTGATGGTTATGAGAGAATTTGTGGTTATTATCATTACTAATGACAAAATGTATTTCAATATTGACTGTATGTGATGAAGAGATAATTTCTTCATGTTTAATATCAAGACCACATATTTTTTCTTGTGAAATAACATAAGAGAGGAGAAAACATACATGATGTAGCTCATCTTGTATGAAAGTGGTTTCAAATCCAGATTAAAGGTTTTCTTTTATGTATTTAATGCCATTGATCTTAAATTGTACACTACAAGTAGGTGTACTGTGTATTGTTTTAAATATAATTCAACATTTCTGAAAATCCATGCTTGAATATCTTTGAAAACATAATTTTTGTTTATATAGCTATGAAACAAAGTAAGCAGTTTTCTACACTTTAAAAAAAATTCTGATTTTAGAAACACATTTTTTAAAAACTTTCCCAAGGAATTATGTTAGTAATTTTTAACTTTCCATGTGATATGCACCAGTAGTTTTCAATTTACCAACTGTGCCAGTTATTTTTAACTTGCCATGTAAAGCACTCCAGTAATTTTTAACTTCCCTGTGAAATGTGCCAGTAGTTTTTTGTGATCTTCAGAACATAAAGTTAAAAAAAACTGAGATTCAATGTCTCAGTGCTCCTCTACTCTCTCTCAGTTTAACATTCTATGTAATTATATCTCCCACATAATTCTCAGTCAATGATCCATGCAACATTATCAAGCCTTCTATTAAATTCCTTTTCTGTTAATGTACTGTATTCACTTAATCAAATGTTTAATACTTCCAACTGTTTTCGTTATACATTTTACATAAAGAGTCAATGGTTTGTTGATGTGCAATTTAATGTTGTTTCCCTAAATTGGTTCTTTATTGTTTTTCACATTTTTAAAGAGTCAATGGGTTTCTTGATATGCAATTTGATATCATTTGTTTCTCTAAATTGGTTCTTTACTGCAAAGGTCAGCCTTAAGTCTGAATATTTTCTTGTTATTATTCATGACCAGAATTATCCCCCACATTAAGGCTGACACAGTCAAATCCCTAAAACAAAACCAAAAAAAAAAAAAAAATTACACTTTCTATTTGTACCAAGTTTTTCCCAAGATATTGTATCTTATACTATACTAATTTTGTATCATGCTAATTTCCTCCTCTCCAGAGTTTACCTTGAGATACAGGGACCAGCTCATTTATCCCTGAATTGACTCGTGTGACACTAGGATATATCCACATACAAGAGAGTCTGTGTGATAGATCTCAAGGAGCTTCTAAATTCAGTATGCTTTAGATATAGGACTATCTTCTATTTGACCCATAACTGGACTCTTGACAGATACTACCACCCCAGGTCAGAGTGAATCTTGGAATAGCAATGACTCAGGGATAACTCCCACACTGCCCCAACCCTTGAACCTCAAAGATGGAACTCAACACTGGATACAGTTTAATGTCTAATTCTGGACCTGTTATAACACAAGTACATTTAATAAAATGAGGCAAGTGGTAGGTTATTTTGCTTCTCCTAACTTTTTAACTTCAAAATAAATTTCTTAAAAGTCTCTCTTTCACCTTTTTACTTTTTACTTGTTTCACATATTTAACTGCAGTCAACGAACTGCCTTCAAGGGTTTAGTGAAAAAAATCATGTCCAGTACTCATTCAATTATACTCTTTTGTTAATTGCTAAGTTACAGGGACATATACAATCCAACAACTGCTGTCAATTGGTGGGGAGGAGCGCACGTCTGCACACACACACACACACACACAAAAGGCTTCCACAAAGTTTCTGTCTATCAAATCTAGGCACAAGGTATTGGTTGGCATGAGGATATAGTGAAAGACACTTGCCCAAGGTGCTACACTGTAGGACTGAACCTGAAACCATGCAGTTGCAAAGCAAACTTTTCTAACCACACAACTACAGCTGCAACTATCTTTTAAAAAAACAAAAGGAAAAAGAATTAAAAAAATTAAATTCTTTCCATGTGTAGTTCACCAGGAATTAAATTTTTTTTATTATTATCTCCATTAATACCATGAAGTCAAAAAGATTGCAAATCACTAATATATGCGATTACCTATTATATACCTATCAATAACCTGTCAGCAACTTACGTTATTGAAAGTCAAATTATCAGCTGTAAAATTGTCAACCATATTACTTTCATTGTTAGAGGATCCTTTCAAACACAAAACCGTTTGTGAATCATCCATTATGGTAAGCGTTTTCTGCTAGCTAAATCATTATTTAATTATCTATTCTTTCATGGCATTAGTTTTTTAACTCTTTTTTTTTTTTAATAATATTTTTGTTGAAAAATGCTGCCATTGTTTAAATTGATGTTTAAAATAATGAAGGATTTAATAATTTAGTCATTATTAAGCTAGTGCTTGGAGCATAAACTAACATGAAATTTTGATGGAAGGTTTTAATATAGATCACTTTAAATCATGAAATTTGTATGATAGAACCAGCTGGTCTCAGGTTTCCATTATTATAAGTTTCACGGATCTACAGGGCATATCTGATAGAACAACTTCAGGACACTGAACCTTATGGAGGAGATGATGAAGGACAGAGATATCTGGCACTGTGCTGCACTAAAGAAGACCCATACCCCACAGTAGGAGTGTTAATAACATTCCCCCTGATGAAGAGAATTGGCCTGCAAAAGCCCTGTGCTGATGCCATGTAAAAAGCACTCGTGCCAGCACCACATGAAAGCAGTTGGTCTGGTGCCACATTAAAAGCACCCATCACATACTATAAAGTGGTTGGTGTTAGGAAACCAAGCCAAATCAGACCAGAACCTGATGCAGCTCTCCTACTTGCCAGCTCTGGTCAAACCATTAAACCCATGCCAGCAGGGAAAATGGACGTAAAAGGATAATGGATGATGATGAAACAATGGATTTTCTGGGGGCTTTTTCATTTTATGCTTGAAACAATGTCTATAATTTTCCATACAAAATGCACTATTAGCTAGCTACATTTCCTATATAATGGCGTTCTAGTTAACTTTTTACTAAATCTTCAGTGAACTACAAAATCAGAAATATTAAAAGCTACAGCTAAAGTTTATCTTTTACTTGATGTATTATCACATAGTCTGGCCACAAAAATCAACAAAAGATGGTCCTACATGGTCACTTAACCTGGTAAAAATAGAAGCCAAATTTTAAAATCACAGCCTACAACCTTGAAAACTTAAAATTATTCCCTATTTTAAGAATGGCAAATTGCAAGAGATTTGTTCACAATGAATCGCTACACATTCACTCAATGTGGAGCCTCTTTTTGTCATATGAATTACTCGAAACAAGCAGTCAAATATCTCTCAAACTCCACTCTACTGTTTTAAACTGGGAGACGTTGGATTATGTAGTCCAGGTTATACCTCATTCTCTCATTCATCCAGTAAAGACTGGATGCTTACAGTTGAAAAGCCTTCGATCAAACAAAGGGATGCTGAAAAGTTCCTGGCATTAAAGGTATCACGAAAGGCCTGGTTGGAGGTCCAACCTTCAGAGTTCTTTTCAAGAGCTTAGAAAAACCGAAGGTCCACTGCAATAAGTGTATGAATCTGAGAGGGGAATATGTTCAATAGAATTTTAATTAACTGATCCTCCTGTATTTTCTTCTACTAAATACAAGGAACTTTTTAGCAATCCCTTGCATGTTTGTTCCATCAGGACAGTTTAGGGGCTAAACTACACATTGTACTTTCCAAACCATTCATTATTTCTGTAGTTGCCCCCATTCAGCTCATTAAAATTGTTGCATTTCAACTATCATAACTATAACTGGATTTAAGGCCAATTGATGCCCTAAGCATAGCTCAATGTTGGTGCCTGGTGAGCTGGCAGAAACGTCAGCACACTGGGCGAAAGGCTTACCGGTATTTTGTCTGTCTTTAGGTTCTGAGTTCAAATTCCGCTAAGCTTGACTTTGCTTTTCATCCTTTTGGGGTCAATAAATTAAGTACCAGTTGTATACTGGAGTCAATCTAATCAACTGGCCCCCTCCCCCAAAATTTCAGGCCTTGTGCCTAGAGTAGAATAGAATGTTGGTTCCCTGACAAGCTGACAGAATCATAGCACACTTGGAAAAAATGCTTAGCAGCATTTTGTCTGTCTTTATGTTCTGAGTTCAAATTCTGTTGAGGTCAACTTTGCCTTCCATCCTTTCAGGTTTGATAAACCAAGTACCAGTTGAATACTAGGGTCAATGTAATTGATTTAACTCCTTCCCTGAACTTGCCAAAATTTGAAATCAATATTGGTGCCCCTCAACCCTTCCATTGTCAAACTGACAAGATAACAAAACATAATAAATAATATATATGAATATTGTACATACTATATAATAATAAATATATATGCAAAATAGATTGAAATTTCAGTTGTTTTTCTGGGTCATCACTCAAGACCAGATCTTTATCTATATTAAATATATAAGCCATTTTATTTCATATAGTTAACCCTAAATAACAATAAGTAATAACACTCAATTACTCATACCTAGGGAAACAAGAAAACCACCTTTTTATTCATTTCCTTTTCAACTACTATAATTTAATATCTGCATCATGAAAAATGTTACACTGGAAAAAAATTCTGAGCTGCTCTTTTAGTGCCCCAAGAACATGCTTATGTTGTTTAGTGTTAATGTGGACCTGATCATAATCTTCATTCAACATATCTAACATTTATAAGGTGCCTCTGTTTTTGTCCAGTTTGTTTGCTTGATTATTTGCTCAAATATCTGCCTTGGTATCTTAGAAAATAGTGAACTTAGGATCAAAGTTCAGTTAAGCAAAGTGTTAAAAAAAAAAAAAAAAAAAAAAGACTGTTTGCTTTTTATTCTCTCTATTTTGCTAACTTTTCTATATTACTCAAATATATTACTCTATATTATTCAAACATCAAATATCCTGACTTATATGCAGAGCAAGCTTCAGCATTTACAATGTGCAAAATGTGAGGGAAATGTGTTTGGCTACATTGGTACATAGGTATAAAACGTGAAAAAATTTCCTTTCTACATTCAAATATTAACCACATATATACAGAAAAATTCCAGAGCATATTAATTATATCTCTACTTTGTTTATGTGTCTGTACAAGCGTATGCACATGAGTGCTGTGTGCATGTATGTTTTGCTTTAAATTATCTCTAACTTGTAATAAAGTTCTATGCTTTAGATTCAAGTGATATGAAGAACAAGAAAAAAATATTTCATTTTTTCCCTTTAAGGAATGAAATCAGAAAATATATTAGAATTATTTGAACTTTTTTTTTAATTTGATTTTTGTTACTCTCAGTAATGACACCTCTACAATACCGATGCTTTAAACATTATTTATTCTTTGCAAAACATTCAGAGCTTTTTTTCTTTTTATTTCTTCTTCTTCAAAAAAATTAAAGACCACCCACAATCTTCTATAATTATTTATTTTCAGATAAATATTCATAATTATTTTTTCCTTTTAATAATTTTCTTCTTTTCTAAATGTCATTATTCAGTCAGTGGTTAATATCTAAATACTTGCACCTCCATCAACACCAGCAACACTACCGCGAAAACACCATAGGCTATTTTTATTTAATGTTTCATTCAATATGCACATATGTAAAGATTCTATGATGCATTGAGAGAGAGAGAAAGAAATTAATTATCTTGCTCAATGGTTTTCAGTGCCAAACCAAACAATTAGAATTGACACAATCTTCACCATGTTTTCACTCCTCCTTTCAAAATCTATCTGGTTGAAATATTCGTACTTTCTCAGATTTCACTTGCTTTTTGTCCTTTCCTTTTTTTCTTACTATGAAAAAAAAAAAATTCTTTTTGCCATGACAGACAATATCAATAATCTATGTCTGAGCTATACATATGAATATATACATACTTACATACATGTGTGTGTGTGTTTACCTCTTCAGCAAGATACCTGCTCCTCTCCCTCTATCATAGTTTTTTATTCCTCCAGTCCATGCCATGCTCAGTTGAGTGGTCTTATCTTGCAGGTACTTGGTAACCTCACTGGTGCTGGAGCCACATAAAAAGCACCCAGTATACTCTGTTAGGTGGTTTGTATTGGAAAGGCCATCCAGCTGCAGAAACCAGTGGAGCCCTTTGACTCATTTGTTCTTGTCAGGGCCGTCCAACCCTCTCTCCCTTTTGCCAAGTAACTATGTATCTCCTGTATTGCAAGAGGCCTGTTTCTGCCTCTCTCTTTCTCTGTCTCACTCTAACCTTTCATCAGCTGACACAAGATCACCTCCTCTAATGCCCCCCTCCTCTATAGCAAGACACTTGTTTCTGCCTCTCTGTCACACTAATTTTTCCTCATCTGACACAAGATCCCCCTCCTCCAATGCCTCCTCCTCTCTTAAAATTCTTTTGTCTTGCAAATTACTTGGTGACCCTGCTGGTGCTTGTGCCACATAAAAAGCATCCAGTTCACACTGTAAAGTGGTTGACATTTGGCAGGGCATTCAGCTGTAAAAACCATGCCAAAACTGACCTTGCCAGTGCTGCCACCACGTAAAAAGCACTTAGTCCACTCTGCAGAGTGGTTGTATTAGGAAGAGCATCCAGCCATAAAAACCCTGCCAGAACAGACACAGTAGCCTGGAGTTATCTT
>NC_142932.1:49162084-49195552 GCF_046866305.1 Octopus bimaculoides | reverse complement strand
GGAAGGAAGGAAGAAAGAAAGAAAGAAAGAAAGGAAGGAAGAAAGAAAGAGACAGACAGACATAGACAGAGAGGTGGGGGAAGGAATTATAAGATAATATAATAATAGAAACTTCTAAAAGGACAGAATGGTCATGACTGGAATATCTTAGATCAGTAATGATCAATCAGTGTTGATGAGGACCTAAACAACAATAATAGTAAAACTATGAATAATGAGGATGGTAGTCTAATTATCTGAGGTGCCTCTTGAGATTTCTAACACAGATACAAGCAGGTCTGTGGAGTCGAAACAAAAAACTTTGACTCCATCTCCTCTACTATTGGCTACTCCGACTCCTCTTTATATAATTAAGTGATTGTGGTTTACATACCTCATAAAGCATATGCATACGCGTGTACTCTGAGTAGGCTTATATGTTATAACTGGTTTATATTAAAGAATAAAGATATTGTGAGTCAGAATTGGTATAGTTTTTCCAACTCCAGTCACCCCTTGTTTCTGACCGACTCCAGCGACCCTTTGTTTCTGACTCCAACTCCACAACCCTGGATACAAGGCCACATTTTATAAGAGAGGGGCATTTTCCTTTATTCAGTGGATCACAGTAAATGTCTAATAATTTATTCTATATGTGAAGGTGATTGTAAGGTTGTGAGCTCAATTCCTGAATCAAGTAGGTCACTGTGTCTTTGGGTACAGCACTTCATTTCTGAAAATGAGTTCTGTTTACTGCAGAGTGACATCTTGCAGATTATTACACCCACAAATCTTGCAAAGAAGTCAGTCATTGTCATTTAACATACATTTTCCATCCTGGCATGGGTTAGATAGTTTGACTGGAACTAGTAAGCCAGAGAGCTGCACCAGGCTCCTGTGTGTTTTGGTTTCATTTCTAAGGTGGACGCCTTTCCTAGCGCCAACCACTTCACAGAGTGGCACTGGATGCCTTTTACATGTAGTGACATGGATGACTGTGTTATTTGATGCTTATGGCACATGGGAGGATTACTTAATTCATTGATCCCAAGAACTGACTAGTGCAGTTTGAACTCAGAATATAAGGCAAAACTAGATATTATAAGGCATATGGTTCAATACTCCACTGTTTCTGTCAACAAACACAAGAAATAAGTGACAATGGCAAAGACATATCAATGGAAACAACATCAACAAACCACTAGGGACCTTTGACAAAGGAACTCCACCTGCTAGAAAATAACAGTCAAATTTCCCTCAAATCATACACAACTTTTTTGAACAAGGATATTGTATAATGTAGTCAGTACTACATAACCCAGAAGAGTAGGGATGGTCATGGCTACAATGCTTTTGGTTATGTCAGCTTGTTGAGGGCTGTCCTGTGACTAAACATCAGCATCACTACCACCAACACCACCACCAACATCACCATCAACAACAACAAACAAAATAACATCTAATTGGCCAATGAAATTTAAAATATGTTATTCGGGATTTTTCCATGTAAATCTAGTTACATGTTTTTAAAAATAAATACAAGACTGAATTGTAATTAACACTTTTCAAAATAATCACAAAATTTAATTACATGGAAAAAAGAAATTATCTATGATAAGGACCTCTTTAATTAATTTACTTTGTTTAATTTTCTGTTTTTCATTTCTTTATTGTTTTGTATGGTCTCTTATTTATGTATTGAATAAACCCAAATGAAACACGAAACATTAGTCAATACAGACATATTGGTTCAAATAACACATTTTTTTGAAAATTAAATTATTGAAAGTAAGAAAGAAATAATTAATAAGATATATCTTTTCTTGATAAAATTTACATGGCTTGTAATTACATTCTAATTTAGTTGATAAAAATAACAGTGATTATTATATATATATATTCTTTTTTTCTCACAATGTTTAAGTATACAGACTGATGCAATATTGCTTACACACTGCTATATTGTTATATTATTAAATAATATAATATAATAAAAGAGTAACTTGGGATGTCAGCTGAGTTTGTGGATTCTAAGTGACAGTAAAGTGGTTTGAATGTGAGTCTCAGGATGTTATTGGTAAATGATAATTATAGGATTTGGGGAATTTCTCAACAGGCATAGCTGTATGGTAAGAAGCTTGCTTCTCAATTACATGGTTCCAGGTTCAGTTCCACAGCATGCATGGCACCTTTGGCAAGTGTCTTCTACTATAGCTTTGAGCTAACAAAAGCCTTGTGAGTGGATTTGGTAGACAGAAACTGAAAGGAACCCATTATATATATACTCTGATTCCAACAAGCCATGAAAAGTTAAGAAACCAGTGCGCTGAGACTGAAATTTAAAAAAGAACTACATGCATCACGACAGAAATTGTTAAAAAAAACATTTTTCTTTATCTCCTCTTTTTTCTCTACCTTCTCCATTTTTTTAATACAAAAACTTAATATGACTGGACTTTCAATAATATGCATTTGTTATGATCTTCATTGATATTACTATCGTTCCCTGTGAAACTCATTGAAATTTCAGTGAACATTTGATGGTCTAAACATGTTTGCCTAATTTTTACCTTTTAATTTTAAACTTTCCTATGCCCCCCGCCCCACCTCTTTTTTTTATATATATATTTGTACCAGCGATAAGCAGAAAATTGTCGAAACTAGTTTGGTATGTGAATAAATCTATTTAAAAACGACTACGCTTTTCAGATTGAGATGCATTTTCAAACCTCAAAACAAATTCTCCTATATGTATATGTTTTTGTGTCTGTGTTTGTCTCCCACTACTGCTTGACACCTGTGTTGGTGTGTTTACAACCTTGTAACTAAGCAGTTTAGCAAAAGAGAAAGACAGAATAAGTACTAGGCTTTAAAAAAGAGGAAAAAAAGTCCTGGGGTTGATTTGTTTGACTGAAACCCTTCAAGGTAGTGCCCCAGTATGGCCACAGTCAAATGAGTGGAACAAGTAAAATATAAAAGATACTAGTAAAGCAAGGAAACTGGATATGATCATAAATGCAAATATATATATGTATATATTGTAAATTCTGGGTTGAGAAACCCTTTTGGAGAGAAGTCAAAAGCTACCTATATATCTACAGGGGATGTGGGCTTGTGCGCCACAGGTGGCTTTTGAATTTTTGCATCCAAAAAGTCTTTTACAACCAAATTTTTACATGCTATTATTTATAGCTTTATATGTGCTCTGAAATCTAGTTCCAAATATATACATATATACGTGCAAGCGTAGCTGTGTGGGAAGAAGCTTCAGGTTCAGTCCTACTGCATGGTATCTTGGGCAACTGTCTTCTACTATAGCCTTAGGCAGACCAAAGCCTTGTGAGTGGATTTGGTAGATGGAAACTAAAAGGAACCCATACTATATATATATGTCTTTGTCCTCCCATCACTGCTTGACAACCGGTGTTGGTGTGTTTATGTCCCTGTAACTTAGTGGTTTGGCAAAAGAGACCGCTAGAATAAGTACTAGGCTTAAAAAAATAACTCCTGGTGTTGGTTTGTTTGACTAAAAACCCTTCACAGCAGTGCTCCAGCATGAACAAGCAAAACATAAACACACACAGTATGTATGTGTGTGTGTGTATTTAAGTTTATATTTATGATTCCCTTCATTCACAAATGAGCATGGGATTGCATCTAGATAGCTTCCTTCCAAGGCTTAAGTCTAGGTAAGGCAAAGGCCAATACAGCTTGGCACCAATGATATCACAACTCATTTCTACAGCTGAGTGAACTGGAGCAACATGAAATAAAGTGTCTTGCTCAAGAACACAACACACAACTTGATTGTAAGCCTGACACTCTAGTCACTGAGCCATGCACCTATCATCATCATCATCATCATCATCATCGTTTAATGTCCACTTTCCATGCTAGCATGGGTTGGACGATTTGACTGAGGACTGGTGAAACCGGATGGCAACACCAGGCTCCAATCTAATTTGGCAGAGTTTCTACAGCTGGATGCCCTTCCTAACGCCAACCACTCAGAGAGTGTAGTGGGTGCTTTTACGTGTCACCCGCACAAAAACGGCCACACTCGAAATGGTGTCTTTTATGTGCCACCCGCACAAGAGCCAGTCCAGGGGCACTGGCAACAATCTCGTTCGAAAACCCTACAAAGGCCAGTCAGGTGGTACTGGCAATGGTCACGCTCAAGATGGTACATCTTATGTGCCACCCGCACAAGAGCCAGTCCAGGGGCACTGGCAATGATCTCACTTGGCTTGCCGGGTCTTCTCACGCACAGCACATTTCCAAAGGTCTCGGTCAGTAGTCATTGCTTTGGTGAGGCCCAATGTTCTAAGGTCTTGCCTCACCACCTCAGCCCAGGTCTTCCTGGGCCTACCTCTTCCACGGGTTCCCTCAACTGTTAGGGTGTGGCACTTTTTCACGCAGATATCCTCATTCATTCTCACCACATGTCCAAACCAGCGCAATCGTCTCTCTTGCACACCACAACTGATGCTTCTTATGTTCAGCTTTTCTCTGAAGATACACTCTGACGGGTATGCACATTGACATTACACATCCAGCGGAGCATACTGGCTTCATTTCTTGCAAGCTTACGCATGTCCTCAGCAGTCACAGCCCATGTTTCACTGCCATGTAGCATGGCAGTTCGTACACATGCGTCATACAGTCTGCCTTTTACTCTGAGTGAGAGTCCCTTTGTCGCCAGCTCTCTAAACTTTGCCCAGGCTATTCTTATTCTAGCAGCTACACTTTCAGCGCACCCACCCCCACTACTAACTTGGTCACCCAGATAGCAGAAGCTATCGACTACCTCTAGTTTTACTCCCTGGAATGAGATAGAAGTTGTTTCCTGTTTGTTTACAGTCTTTATTGCACCTGAACATCTGCCACATACAAAAACTAACTTCGTAGTTAATCTGCCTTTGATATTGCTGCACCTCTTATGTGTCCATAGCTTGCACCGAGTACATCTTATAGAGTTACTACCTACTCCTTTTCTGTATACTGAGCAGGGCCATCTACCTGAAGGGGTTTGTGTTTTATCTACCTTCCTACTTATTAGGATTTTGGCTTTTGCTAGGTTGACTCTAAGGCCCTTCGATTCTAGTCCTTGCTTCCACTCCTGAAACTTCTCCTCTAGTTCTGATAGTGACTCCGCAATTAGTGCAAGGTCATCAGCATAGAGGAGCTCCCAGAGGCAACCTGTCTTGAATTCCTCTGTGATCGCCTGGAGGACTATGATAAATAGGACGGAGCTGAGGACGGAACCTTGGTGGACCCCTACCTCTACCCGGAATTCATTACTGTACTCATTTCCAACCCTCACCTTACTGGCAGCATCTCTGTACATGGCTCGCACAGCTCTCACTAACCATTCTTCTATCCCAAGTTTCCTCATTGACCACCAGATAAGGGATTTGGGGACCCTGTCAAAGGCTTTCTCCATGTCAACGAAGGCCAGGTACAGAGGTTTATCCTTGGCTAGGTATTTCTCCTGCAGCTGTCACACTAGAAATATGGCATCAGTGGTGCTTTTACCTGGCACGAACCCAAACTGCATCTCATCTAAATTGATTCGCTCCCTAATTAGTTGGGCTATGACCCTCTCCGTAACTTTCATAACCTGATCTAACAGCTTGATGCCTCTGTAATTATTTGTATCTAAAGCGTCACCTTTACCTTTGTAGCAGTTGACTATGGTGCTGCTACACCAGTCATTGGGTATGACTCCTTCGTGTATCACCTGCTTCGTAATACGGGTGACTAGGCTGTAGCCAACACTGCCAGATATTTTGAGCATCTCTGCAGTGATTCCTGATGGGCTGGGGGCTTTCCCTGTCTTCATACTCTTAATTGCTTTATCTACCCTGGTACTGTCAACTCGGATAGCTGGTCCCTCTGTTGGGTCGACATACGGCAGGCTCTCTTTCTCCCATTCATTCTCTTTATTAAGCA
This sequence comes from Octopus bimaculoides, assembly GCF_046866305.1. NCBI lineage: Eukaryota > Metazoa > Mollusca > Cephalopoda > Octopoda > Octopodidae > Octopus > Octopus bimaculoides. Next base: position 49,189,621 of record NC_142932.1, on the reverse strand, counting down.
ATCTATCGTAGTGGCATCTCCAGACCTCTTTCTTTGCAGCCTCATTTAGTGCAAGCGTACCATCATCCATGCGAACACATTTCTCTCCTACAACATCACTATTTTCTCTCCTACACTGTCTTGCAACATGAAATACCTCGAGTCTTTGGTCCTCACGGCGCAGAACATTGGCAAATCTTTTCTTATCTGCTTCCCCTCTGGCTAAATAAACCTGTCGCCTAGCTTCCCTTCTGGCAGATTGGTACAATTCCCTGCTACCACCGTTCTTCCAGTCCTTCCAAGCCTGTTTCTTTTATCTAATAGCCCCGTCTACCTCCTTGTTCCACCACCACGTTACTCTGGGTCGAGAGGGGACTTTACACCAGCCACAGATCTGGTCGGTGGCTCTCAACAGGTTGTCCCGCAGAAATCTCCAATTGTCTTCCACGTTGTATGATGCTATATCCCCTTCTATTTCATCAAATGCTTCAAGTAACTTGTCTCTAAGTCTCTGTCCATTTGCAGGGTCTTTAAGCTTCCATACCCTTCTCCTCCAAGCCGGTCTACTTCTGGGCACCCATATTGCCTTGATCTCGAAGTTGCTGACTACTAATCTGTGTTGGGGTGTACATTCTTCGCCAGGGAGGGTTTTGGCATTTATAAGCCTCCCTCTTTCTCTATTTCTGGCGAGGATGTAGTCGATTTGGCTAGAGTGTCTGCCGGATCGGTAAGTGACTAGGTGACAGGCAGGTTTCCTGAAGTTGGTATTGCAAACCATAAGATCGGTTGCATCACAGAACTCCAGCAGTCTGGTTCCCTCCTCATTGCGGGAACCGAAGCCATAGCCTCCATGTATGCCATGGTAGCCTCCAGCACGACATCTGACATGACCATTGAAGTCACCAGCCACAAAGAGAAGGTCCCTGTCCCTTGTCGACGAGGTAGTTTGCAAGAGGGTGTCATAGAATTGGTCTTTCAGACCATCCGGTAGCCCCGGTTGAAGGGCATAGGCTGAGATGACAGTAGCTAGCCTATGATGAAGCACTAGTCTAATCTTAAGTACTCTGTCACATACTCTAACTACCTCGATTACCTTATCAACCCATTTCTCTGCTAGAAGTATTCCTACGCCCCCGAACCTGTCAGTGTTTCCTGCCCAGAAAATCTTGTACCTATGTTCTTTGCCTGTGAGGAACCTCGCAGAACCTCCTCTCCATCTTACTTCTTGGATGCAGCACAGATCTACGCGTCGCCGTTCAAGCATCTCAACAATCTCACCAGACCTACCTTTCAGCGTGCCGACGTTGAGAGTGCCAATCCTGACAGTGTGGGAGGAGTGGGTGTCAGAGGAGTGGGCCCGTGTGACCCTGGGATGGGGGTAGGCAGTGTCGTGAACCTGAAAAGAAAGCTTGCATTTGGCAGAATTCATAAACAAAACAATACCTACAACCTTCATATACTACCCAATCTTTATGCGCTATAAGGCCGATAAGAGGTGGGGTATAAGGTCACTGGCAGTGTTCGCGGAAGATGATCTAAAAACTTCCGGTACTGGTGGAGGGGGTGGGAGGGCGGGCGTACCGCGGGCTAAGTGAGCTTTGTCGTGGGTTCTATCAGCATAGAAATTCCAATACGGATTGGGATGAAGTTGGAAAGTGAACTGGTTATATGTTTGAGTTCGCGTGCGAGCTGAAGAGGAGGTAGTGGAAGGAAGTGGTGATTCAGAGAGAGAGAGAGGGGGGGGAGAGAGAGAGGGGGGGGGAGAGAGAGGGAGAGAGAGAGGGAGAGAGAGGGAGAGAGAGAGAGAGGGAGAGAGAGAGAGAGGGAGAGAGAGGGAGAGAGAGGAGAGAGAGAGAGAGAGAGAGAGAGAGAGAGAGAGAGAGAGAGAGAGAGAGAGAGAGAGAGAGAGAGAACCAGCAGCAGTACCTCATGCTGGTCAAATTCGTTAGGTTTTTAGAAACAAGTTGAAAGAAACACAATCTATATATATACACACACAGAATACAAAACAAGGTGGGAAAAGTAGTACTTGAATAGTGAAAGTAGAGTAATACACTTTTATTAAAGCTGTAAAATTATTACAGAACTGTTACTCAGAGTTTCAGGTTTTTATTCGTCGGACAGTTGCGATGGAAACAACTTTCATCCAGTTCACTCAGCTGTGATGAAAAATTTCATCACAACAGTCCAACAAATGGGAATGTGAAACTAAGTAACAACTGTGTGATAATTTTGTAGCTCTAATAATATATATATATATATATATATATATATATATAGTGTAAGATCATAGACTCTGCAATACCATATCATAGTAGAGTGGATATCAGAGAAATTGAGAAATATCAGGACCTAGCCAGAGAGATGAAGAACTTGCAGAAGACAAAAGTAACATATTATTTTCCAGAGGTAATCAGTGCATTTGAACATCCCAAACTGCTACCTATGAGGTTGAAGAATACTCGAAGTGAGACATGCAGAAAAGTGCCGTCCTGTACTCTGCAACAATCCTAAGAAAGTTTTTGGGAATTTGTGATGACTTGTCACCAAACCTCAAGATAATATCTCTGCTAACTAAATTAAGATGTTCTAATAGATTTAGTGATCAAATGTATGTGCTGTACATTATCTCATTACTTCCATCAAATTGATGTTGCCTGAACATCTGCAAGGTGTACAACATACCAAGGGTCAAAGTGATTGCAGTGCAGTGTGAGATGAAGTGTTTTGCTCAAGAACACACACCAGCCAGTCCAGGAATTGAATAATAATGGTTTCAAATTCTGGCACAAGGCCACCGAGTTTGGGGAAAGGGGTAAGTTAATTACATCGATCCTGGTGCTCAACTGGTACTTATTCTATTGACCCTGAAAAGATGGAAGGCTAAGTCAACCTTGGTGGGATTTAAACTCAGAAAATGAAGATGGATGAAATGCTGCTAAGCATTCTGCCCAGTGGGTTAACAATTCTGCCAGCTTGTCATCTTGATTAGTTTCAAATTTTAATTCAAGGCTAGCAATTTCAGGAGAGAGGCTAAGCCAATTACATTGACCTCAGTGCGTAACTGGTACTTATTTCATTGACACCAGCAGGATGAAAAGCCAAGTCGACCTCAGTAGAATTTGAACTCAGAATGTAAGGACCGATGAAATGCTGCTAAACACTTTGCTCGGAATGCTAAAGATTCTGCTAGCTCACCACTTTAATAATAATAATAATAATAATAATAATATTAATAATCCTTTCTACTAAAGGCACAAGACATGAAATTTTGGAGGAGGGGACTAGTCAATCACATCAACCCCAGTGTTTCACTGGTACTTAATTTATTGACCCCGAAAGGCAAAGTCAACCTCAGTGGAGTTTCAACTCAGAACGTAGTGGCAGACAAAATACCGCCAAGCATTTCACCCAGCATGCTAACAGTTCTGCCAGCTTGCCACCTTAATAATAATAATAATCCTTTCTACTATAGGCACAAGATCTGAAATTTTGGGGAAGGGTCTTACATCAATCGCAGTGTTTGACTGACACTTCCTTTATCGACTTCAAAAATAATCCTTTCTACAGCAGAATTTGAACTCACAATGTAAAGATGAATAAAATGTCACTAAGCATTTTGTCCAATGTACAACAATTTTACCAGCTTGGTGCAGCAGCAGCAATAATAATAATAATACTAATACAGTAATACCTCACTTTACAAGACCCCAGATTTACAAGATTTTACAAGTTTTATTTTCTGTTTATGAGTTTTTGGTTTATGAGCGTTCTCTAGGGACAAATTAACTCGTATATTGAGGAATTACTGTAGTAGTAGTAGTAGTAGTAGTAGTAGTAGTAGTAGTAGTAGTAGTAATTGCACTGGCACATATGCAGTCACTATATCCCACACCCTAAGAACTGGTATGAACACCATGCAGAGCCAGTCACTGAGAGAGATAATGTTACCATCCTATGGGAGTATGGGATACATAGACAGGCAAATAAATGATAACAGACCAGACATCATCATCAAAGACCCAAGACAAAAAACATGCACATTAATTGATCTGACAGTGCTTTCTGATAGAAGCATCTCTGCAAAGGAATTAGAAAAACTTGAAATATAAGGACTTTGAGACTGAGATATCTAGTTGTGGCAATTAAAAACCAAAACCATCAACAATCCACATTCTCAGGAAGCCTTAGGTCTCTGTTTGAGACCTAGTCAGGAGATGAAAATAAATGCAAATCAATCGGATAATAATAATTGTTCCTAATATAGACACAAGGCTGGGGTGTAACATATTACTGTAATAGTATATATCTTCATAATATTCTATGCATATTCCAAACAAGAGCTATGCTACCTAACATGCTTATTACTAACGTATTCAATAAATGTTCCTAAAAATACTTGCCTTATATCACATTTACAATAAATATTATTTTCACAGATGTGCCCTATGGCAGATACAAACACATCATATAAGCAATAAACAGATATTTCATACATATTTCCAATGACTGGTATTTGTTGTGTATGTATATCCTGATTTTAAAATGAATACACCACTTTCCAATGTGTTGTAAGAGGTGATGAAAAGAGCTTCCAGTTATACAACACTGTCTCAGGAAAACAATCTGACTCAGTGCTAGCATGGAAAAACCTGATGTGAAAAAAATGCTACTGGTGACAAATTTCCACTGACAGGTATGTCACACTGTATTAGCTATAAGCAAATATTCTACAGGTATTGTTACTAAGTGGTTTGATATATAACAGTGTATGTTATTTCGCATCTATTCTACAAATATCCCGGAACTATTATCAATGATGATGATGATGATGATGGTGGTAGTGGTAGTAGTAGTAGTAGTAGTAGTAGTAGCAGTAGCAGTAGCAGTAGCCTGTAGTCCAAAAGGAAAATGGTTCTGCAATTTCTTGTTGAACAACTTAAATGATTTGTTTTTAATGACCAAATGTTTCTGTTGTACATTATTTCCCTCCCTCCATCAAATTGATGTTGCCTGAACAGCTGCAAGGTGCACTATACATCAGGTGTCAAAGTGATTACAGAGCAGTGTGAAATGAAGTGTTTGGTTCAAGAACACAACATACCACCCAGTCCAGGGACTTAAACCACAATTTCGCTATCATGAGCACATCACCTTTATCACTAGGCCACACATACAGTTAACAAAAGGCAAATATTTCACAAGTATTCCAATGACAGGTTCTAATCATATTGGCTTCAGATTTAGGCACAAGGCTGTAATTTCGGGAGATGGGGCCAGTCAATTACATTAACCCCAGTGCTCAACTAGTATTGATTTTATTGGGTTCAAAAGGATGAAAAGCAAAGTCAACCTTGGTGGAATTTGAACTCAGAATGTGAAGATGGACAAAATACCACTGAACATTTTATCTGGCATGCTAATGATTGTCAGCTCATCACTCTGGGCTCTTGTTATATTAACAGCCCTTCAGCTTTCAGATTACTCTGTCCAGTGTAATGCTTATTTATTCATGCCATTTTGAATGAATCATGCTTCATTTCATAGCTTCAAGATTGATCATGTGATCGTCTATTATTAAAATAACATTGTAGAGTAGGTGTGAGAAGTTGGATCCGGACAGCTTGAACATAAATAGGTAGAATTTTGGACTAGATATGCTGGCTAAAATACTAGAGGGTTAATGAAAGTTATTACATGTTACACGAGTATTCACTAAGAGGTCATTATATATCACAATAGTGATAACTAGCTCTTCTAAAAATATTTCCATTGAGAGATGCTGCATAATATGCATTACCACAAACTTATGGCTATAATTTCTATCATAGTTATTGTTTATCACATTATCAAGAAACAAGTGTTCCACAAATAATCATAAAGAAATATGTTCCACATCACAGAGATAAACAAGTACTGAATGAGTATTTTCCAAAGAGGGACATGGCATATGTGTGTGCACACATATGACATCATAAGAATTTTTAAACTTTAGACAGAATGTGAAATAATTTTTTATTTATTTTTTTGGAATTGGATGACAAAGCATACATGAATCTATAAATAATAGCTTGTAAATATTGGGTTTAAATGCCCCTTCTGATAGAAAAAGTTGAAGGTTGCCCATGGGAGACTGGTAGCCTTTCAATTTTTTCTATTTTCAACCCAATATTTACATGCTATTAATTATAGCTTTATATGTGTTTTGACATTCAGTTCCCCAAAAGAATTTTGCATGTGTGTGTTTATATATATATATCTATATGTATGTGTATGTATTTATATACATACATATATCCATAGATATATATGTGTGTATGTGTATATCATAATACTGGGATCACATGTCACATTGAAAGATATTGCATAGACTTCACAAATATTTTCATTTATGTATTTTCATAACATAAGTATATATTATCATTTATAGTTCATAATATATATCTGACACCAAGTTATATATATATCACACATTGACAAAGTTGATTCACATTTCCCAATGAGAGATATTGCATTCATTTCACAAATATTTTCAATTAATAAGAATTTTAGATATATCATAATATCAGTATGTATTATCACATATATTCCAAAACATTTCTCATTATAGGGACAATATACATATCATTGGTGAGGAGCAGTACATGACATTATTGCAACATATTAAATAAATTCCTCAAATATTTTCAATTAAGAAATATTATACACCATACTATAAGTTTGTGTTATACATATTCCATTAGTATTTCCAATGACAGGTTATATATAATATAATAATAATAATCAAGTGCTGATTATCAGAAATATTCAGTAACTTTTTCCAGTGCTTTGTATCAAATATCAAATTGCAAATAAGTATTCCAAAAGGCATTTAAATATACATTATATCAGGAAAGGTATGTATTATCATAACTATCCAACAATGTTTCCTACAGCAGGTGTTGCGTATTCCATCAATATTAAACAAATATTCCAAAAGTGGTTCCAGTGACAGACTGTTATTGTATGTATTCCACAGATATTTCCAATGAGATTGATGTATCGTGTCAAATCAATGACAGGCAGGTACTCCACAATGTGTTTCCAACAAAGAAAAGTGTATCACATTAGAGAGTATGAGTTACCACTAATATTTCCAGAGGCGTGGCATCCAATGTATTCCACAAGTATTTCCAATGAGAGCTTATACATGTATGTGTGTGTGTATACACATACACACACACACATAGAGATGGTTGAACAAGTGTCATAAGACAAAAAGACTTAAATTGATGTAAATCAGACAGAAAGTAAATGTATTTCCTTCATATGTAGTTGTTGAGATCAGGTGGAGTCCAGTGATAGTAACATAAATTAGATCCAATCCAGTATGAATTTTCACTGTAGGTGAAACTTAGAGTAATAGCTTTTAAATTACTCCAAACTGTAATTTACATATATATATATATATATATATATATATATATATATATATATTCCATGAGTATTTTCACAAGTATTTCCAATGGCAGGTATAATAACATATCAGAAGATATATATCACAAATACTCCAAAATTTATTTCCAATGACAGATATTGCATATCACATTAGATATTGCATATCCTGAATAATGCATAAATATTTCCAATTGTGAACATTTCATATTCCAGATTGTTATTAAAGTTATCAGATGCTGCAAATGTTCCATAGATATTTCCAAGAGATATATATGCTATCACATGTAATCCAAATGACATTTAAATATAATATTATATGTATTTCACATCATATACATTATATTTCTTTTATATTTTAATTTATGGAACACATCTGTTGCCATGGGTACCAAAGTTCTGTAACTGACAGTATCTCAAATAATTAGTCTCGTCTTCTCTATGAAGACATAAAGCCACAGAAATTCAGGGATGTTTTATGCAGATATAAATGTTTACATATATACATAATCATACAGAAAAAATAAACAACAAATAATGAGAATCATTTCTCACATAAAATCAAACATTTTGAAGCAAACAAGGATCAACAACTTTTTTTCTTTGTAATGGCCCTCACCTTTGAATTTTTTTTTTTTTTTTTGTAATGGTCTATATTTTAAGCTTTTTTTGGTTTTTGTTTAGATTTGACCATGGATCACATATCACCTCATATCCTACATATAAAAATATCTGTTATGTATCTCCCACCAGCATTTCAATCACTGGCAATGCTTATGAAAGCAAAACTTCTAGAAATCATGATACAGAAAAACTGTCTAAAAGCCATTAACAGCTTAATGGCCCACAAATACATTAAACCTGAAAATTTTTTAGTGAAGTTCAGAAACCCAAAGAGAACAAACACCTAAATGACCCACTAATGGGTCACAATCTGTCTGTTACAAAGCTCCACCTTAAAAGAAGAGTACAGGTGTGATCCTGTCACTCAGAGTGTAAAGAGATGTAAATTAACATTGCATCCTGTTTTTAACCATCTGCCCTACTAATTTGTCTGTCTTTCTATGTCATATAACTGTTTCTAGCATAGAAAATCTGATATTTGGAAGAGAGGGTATAAATTGACAGCATCAACCTAAGGTTTTGACTAGTACTGCATTTTATCACCTTGAAAGGCTGAAAGGTAAAGCTGACATCTGCAGATTTTGGACTCAGAATATAAAGAGCTGGGACAAATGTTGCAAGGCATTTTCCAATGCCATAATGATCCTACAACTCCATTACCTTAATAATGATTTCAAATTTTGGCACAAGGCCATCAATTTCGAGTAAGGGGATAAGTCAGTTACATCAACCACAGTGCTCAATTGGTATGTATTTTTATTATCTCTGAAAGGACGAAAGGCAAAGTGGACCTCAGCAGAATTTGAACTCAGAACATGAAGACAGATGAAATGCTGTTAAGCATTTCGCCCGGTATGCTAATGATTCTGCAAACTCACTGCCTTCCACAACCTTAATAATAATAATAATGATGTTATAAAAGTAACAATGATATCATAAAAATTATAAAAGTAGTACGAAATAATAACAACAATAATTATTTCTAATATAGGTACTAAATCATAAAATTGAGAGAAGAGACTAGTTGATTATATCAACCCCTATACCTGATTGGTATTTTATTTAATTGACCCTTAAAGGATAGAAGACAATGTTGATTTTGATGGGATATGAAGAACCAGAATAAATACCACAAGGAATTTGTTTGATGTATTGATCCTGTCAATTCACAGAGCAATGGATGAAGAAACATTCTAAGGAAAAATATGAAAATCTTCAAGGTTTTCACAGAATTTATTATGAAAAGAAAACAAAAACACATGAAGAACAGTTTACAAAAGGAATAAAATGACAGATCCCAATAGAGCCACCTGAAATCAATCAAGAACCCCAGAGTTCCAGAATTACTCTGATTATCAAAGACAAGTACTCTCTCCCAGCTGTGTTCTCTAGATTATAGGGCACACAACATACATTGAGAGTAGCCTATTCATTTCGGGCCAGTCACCACATAGACTTACATTTCAACAAATTTATTTGAAGGAATACCACCACTCCATTCTCTCCTCTCACCTCTCTCTTTCCCCTCTGCTTTCATCTTCAATAATAATTCCTATGTCAGCTGGAAACAATATCTTAAATTTTAAGAGATACAAACAAATTTATGGTGTTGTAGAAATACAGTTATATCATTGCAGGCTATTAATCACACATTTAAAGTACATATTTTACATTTATTTATACCTATACTGAGTGAAGGCATGTGACTTAGTGGTTAGGGTATTTGACTCATGATCATAAGGTTTAAAGTTCAATTACCGGCAAGGTTATGCCCTAGAACAAGACACTTTATTTCACATTGCTCCAGTCCATTCAGTTGGCAAAAATGAGTAGTACCTGTATTTGAAAGGGTCAGCCTTGTCACAGTGTGTGTCACACTGAATCTCCTTGAAGTGACAGGGTGCCATCATACTTATACTATATACTATATCTAAATTGGCTCAGCCTTGTAAATGTAATTGTTGGTGCCCTCAGGTGTCCAAGCTGTTGTAAACATTCAAGGTAGGCCTTTATTTCAAGGATACCTTCTTCTTATCAGTCTCAGATGCCCTAAAAATGGTCTTGGGCACTGTCTTTCCTTCTGACTAAGCAATTAAAAACACAAATTGGGTTCTGGGCCCCAGAACAAACAGAACTTATTTATATTGAAAATATAAAGTTAAGATGATGAAAATTCAAGGAAACATACTTAAAATATAATTGTCATCATTGTTTAACATCCTCCTTCCATGCTGGCATGGGTTGGACAACTTGACAGGAGCTGGCCAAGCAGGAGCCTGTACCATGCTTCTGTGTTTGTTTTGACATAATATGGGTTTCAAATTTTGGCACAAAGCCAGCGGTTATGAGGGAGGGGTAAGTTGATTACATTGATCCCAGTACTCTACTGGTACTTATTTCATTGACCCCCCACCCAACAAGAGATGAGTTCAAATTCCACCAATCTTGGTGGAATTCGAACTCAGAATGTAAAGACAGACAAAACTTAAAATATATTACAGACCTTTCTAACCTACACAAACTTTGGATAATCAACACAAATACTATTAAAAAAAAAAGAAAGAGAAAAGAAAATGCAAAAGTGAACATATCAAGACAACAACAGTGATAATGATAACTGCGATGACAGTGAGGGTGGGGTGTGTTTGGTGGTTGTGGTTATCATAGTGATGGTGGTGGTGGTGGTGATGATAGACGAGAGGTTAGGGAAGGGTTTTTTTTTATTATCAAACTGATTAATCACAACTGAAGTCAATACAGTGTGTGTGTACGCAGATATGCACTACAAAAGTACCAATGCACACAAGTGAATACATGTATAGACATATGAACACATGCACATACATATTTTGTTAGTGTATGTGATTCTCCATTAGAAAAAATAAGAAAAGAACTCAAAATCCTTGATTATCTAACGCAGTATTAATAATATGACATCAGATTTGCTGAATTCTTATCTAAATAAGTCCATAATAATGTCTAATTATGTATGGGTGACAAAAAAGATCAATGCAATGAAAATCCTTGAAATAAATACATTGAAGAATTTAGCTTCTTCTGGCTATTTTCCAAAGTCAAATCTCATTACTCTCCCCCGACTACCACCATCCCACTTCATTTGAGGGCTTGATAGAATTGGTACCAGTGCTACTGTAGGGAGGAGGAGTATTTGTGTATGCATGTGAAGAAAATGGTGGAGTGATACATATATTGTAAACCAGTTACATATTGTATACTACTTTATTAAGTAATGATTCTCTCATTACTACTTCTACAAGTAAGGTTAAGTCTAAGATTTGATGAGGGCTAATAAGGCTGGAACATATCTGGAGTTGTCTCCTATATCTGCTGGAATTAAAGCTATTTATTTCAAACAATCCATTCATTTCCAACATACTGTATTTAGTCGTGTATAATGTTAAAAATTCATTAGAGATCATCGAAATCAAAATGATGGGGTGAAGGTTAAAACATAAAATATATTACTGATTTTTAAGGAGTAAGTTGGGGTTGCATTATACTGAAGACTGGCCATGTGAAATACTATCTTCCTTGGAAATAACGGAGGGTTGGGGACAGGAAGAGCATTAGGTTGGAGAAAATCTGCCTCAACAAACTCTGCCTGACCCATGCAAGTGGGTTAAATGATGATGATGATATACATCTATATATAAACTGACATATGAGCCTGTATGCCTCAGCCCATGGTGACTAAAACTAATGTTTGTGTGTGTGTGTGTGTGTGTGCGTGTGCATGCGTAAGATTATCAGTGACTTCCAACCAATGTCAAAATTTAAAAGTATCTGACCTGACACTTGTAGTGGATACTTCTTACAGTTAGTGTTAACCCTTTGCCTGTCCCTTGCATCACATGATACACAAGACACACATTCTTGGTGTCCATGCATTTTATATGATGCACATTCTTTTTTTTCCCTCAGCCACCAGAGTAGCCTAAGACTTATGGAAAGAAAACATTTTATTAATCAGATGAATAAACAAAAGTCTGAAAACAAGCATGGATGTTTAAGAGAAACATTTGAAAATGCTTTGGACAGGCAAAGGGTTACTGAGTTTTTATGCTTATAAAAACCTCTTTTAAATCAGAGTGTGTGTGTGTGTGTGTGTGTGTGTGTGTGTGTGTGTGTGTGTGTGTGTGTTTTACATACATATATATATGCATATTATACATATGTACATTTTATACTAACTTTCTGTTGATATTTACTTACAACATATGTTAAGAGTGTAACCTAGTTTTTATTTTGTTTTTGTGTTTTTTTTTATCTTACAGGTCATTAGGATATTCTTGGTCTGAGATATAAGCAGCAACAGCTGACACCAGCCTAAGATTCTGTTTGGTCAGTGTTATTGTACTTGTTATTGGGTTTGTATTTGTATGTGAGAGAGGGAGAGAGAGAAAGAGAGAGGAGGAGGGGGAGGGGGAGGGGAGTGGGAGTGGGAGGGGAGAGAGGGGGAGGGGAGAGAGAGAAAGAGAGGGGGAGGGGAGAGAGGGGGAGGGGAGAGAGGGGGGAGAGAAAGAGAGAGGGGGAGAGAAAGAGAGAGGGGAGGGGAGAGAGAGAAAGAGAGAGGGGGAGTGGAGAGATGAGAGAGCAAGGGTGATAAAGTTTGCCTGTGTGTGCATAGTTAGCAAGAAGAATCATTTATAATTTAACCCCAGGCAATAGTTCGACTTCTTTCTATAGTTTGCTTGATTAAACAGGTTCCATTCTCACCTTTCACAATTTATGAATGGTCTGCAGTAGGACAAGATGGTAGTATAACTATTCATCATCATCATCATCATCATCGTCGTTTAACGTCCACTTTCCATGCTAGCATAGGTTGGACGATTTGACTGAGGACTGGTGGACCAGGTGGTTACACCAGGCTCCAATCTGATTTGGCAGAGTTTCTACAGCTGGATGCCCTTCCTAACGCCAACCACTCCGAGAGTGTAGTCGGTGTTTTGCGTGCCACCGGCACGAGGGCCAGTCAGGCGGTACTGGCGACGACCACGCTCGAAATGGTGTATTTTACGTGCCACCTGCACAGGAGCCAATGACCTCGCTCAAATGTCTTTTCACGTGCCAGGGAGGCGACGTTGGTAACAATTAATGGCCACGCTCGAAACAATTTCTCCAGTACAATAGATGTGAAACTGTAAAATATAAAAATATTTATGTGAAATGATTTATAGGTGCAGGCATGGTTGTGTGTGTCACACTGCATGGAACCTTGAGCAAGTATCTTCTACTGTAACCTTGAGAGTGGATTTAGTAGACAGAAACTGAAAGAAGCTCATCGTGCGTGCGTGTGTGTGTGTGTGTCTGTCATGGTTTGTCCCCCACCACTACTTGACAACCAGACCGACAGAATAAGTACCAGGCTTAAAAAAATAAGTACTGGGATTGGGGTTGATTCGTTCAGCTAAAAATCTTTAGGGCAGTGCTCTAGCATGGCTGCAGTCTAATGACTGAAACAAGTAAAAGATACAAGATAAAACGTTTTATCTTGTAACTTTTACTTATACATCTGTAATCAAACATTACTCCTCTGCAGTATGTAAGTTGAGCTTCAAGGATACCAGATCAAAACTAAAAGACTTCCTTCAGTTATGAATGACCATGGGATTGCACCTAGAAAGTTCCCCTCCAAGGCAAAAGTCCAAGCAAGGTTGTTTATGGAAGACCAGCAGCTGCCAATGCATACAAGCCTCCCCTCTCCATGCCACTGACGTTACCCAAGGGAAAGGCAAAGGTCAATACCACTTGGCACTAGTGATGATGCAACTCATTTCTACAACTAATGAACTGGGGCAATGTGAAATAAAATGTTTTGCTCAAGAACAGAACACACAGCCCAGTCCGGGAATTGAACTCACTACCTCATGATTGTGAACCCAAAGCTCTGACCACTGAGCCATGCACTCTGTATGTAAGTGTATGAATGGAAGAAGTACTATGTAATGTATTAGTCTGGTTGCTTCAGCGTTTTTAACCTACTCAGCATGTCAGAATTCTTCTCTCCTCACAGTACATATGCAAACTTATCTTAGATCTGAAGTATGATTGAGTCAATGGCTTGAACAATTTAAGGTTGTATTCAGTTCATTAATATTATTTATCAATTGGTTAGCTATTTAAACCAACTAATTGATTGTTTGATTAATCATTCAGTTAATCAATCAGTTTGTTAAATGTCATTTAATAAAGTGAAATAGAACCAGTGTGTTTATTATTGGCGTTATGACCATCCTGACATAAAACAAAATCTTTTTTCAGCACAGGTTCACATCAAGAATCTTGCAAACCGAATATTAAAAAAGAAAAAAATTAAGATTGCTCTCAAAGCAAACAGTAGGGACATCATTCAAATATCTCAAAGGACAATGTTTTAACAAAGACTTTGGTTAATTTAATTCTTTTTTAAGACTAAATTACATATGCTAAATGTTTTCTTTAATTGATATTCATGAAAATTTCGGATTTAAGTATTAAAAGGGGGGGGGGCAGATTCTAATTTAGGAAATGTTTGTGTACATGTTTAGTGTTGGTGGCGGTGGTGGTGGTGGTGGTGGTGGTAGCAGCAGCAGGGATGGAGAAAAGGAGGGGAAGGAAAGGAAGAAGGGGAGGAGAAAGAGGATGAGAAAAGGAGGAAAGAGAAAAGAGAAGAGGGAGGGGAAGGAAGAGGGGAAAGGAAGGGAAAAGGAAGAGAGGAAATGGAGGAGACGAAGGGGAGGGGAAGAGGAGGGAGAAGGATAGGAGGGGTGAGGAAGGGGAGAGGAAGGAGGAGGAATTGTAATTTCACAGCTTGAAATACTCACACAGAACACAGTGGCACATGTACATTTACATGCATGCACATGCAACAGAAACACACACACAATGACAGGCTTACCCCTGATATATTGCCAGTAATACCATCAGCAACACTATCACCACTACCATCACAATCATCAATGTTATCATCACCATCATCATCATCATCAAGGAACATGTTTGAACAACTGTCAATGATGATTAAAAATTCTTTTTCACCTCTTCTCTTTCTTTCTTTCAATATGTGTGTAGCTATCTCAAGTCGCATGCACACCCACACATACATACATACATACATACACACACATTATGCACCTCAAGTCATTACAGAAATACATTCTCTCCCTCTCTCTCTCTTTCCCCTTCCACTCATATGCTTATATACAGAATGTTGTGTATCTGTGTGCATGTATGTCTAAGAGTGTGCACCAACCGAGAGAAAGAATTCACTGAAGAGTCAACAATGGCTACTGATTAATATGTAAGCTATATCTCTCAATGTTACTAAATGGACGGTGTCTCACACACACAAAGATGTTGCTCTGTGTGTGTGTTTGTGTGCACGCATGTTGCATCAATGCTGTCTGGGATATTGATTTGCTTTTCACCAGGCAAGACGCCAAGCCAATTTTTGTAGTGCAAGAGTATATGAAGTCGATTTAATCGACAAGAGTATATTACTGGTCTTTGGTCTACTGACCTCTGCCCCAGGAGAAGCTGATGAAAGTCAATGTCAACATTGGCTGAGACAAAAATAAAATATCCAGACAAGTAGGACTGAACCCGGAGCTCCTCTGCCAGCCTTCATCCCATTTTTGTCAAGTGAGTGCCTCTGGGTGGTTATGTGATCTGCTAAAAAGGGCAGCCAAACATTCCCCAGATCACATACTGTTGCATTGGAAAAAATGGACATAAGGCACAGGTGTAGCTAGAAGTTCGCTCCAGGTTCAGTCCTACTTGTCTGGTAATTAAGGCAACTATCTTCTACTATAGCCACAGACCAACCAAAGCCTTGTGAATTTGGTAGACTGAAGCTGAAAGAAGCCTATCGCGCGCGCGTGCGCGTGTGTGTGTGTGTGTGTGTGTGTGTGTGTGTGTGTGTGTGTGTGTGTGTGTGTGTGTGTGTGTGTGTGTGTGTGTGTGTGTGTGTGTGTGTGTGTGTGTGTGTGTGTGTGTGTGTGTGTGTGTGTGTGTGTGTGTATATCTCTCTCTCTCTCTCTCACCACTCAACAACTGTTGTTGATGTGTTTATGTACACATAACTTAATGGTTCAGCAGATGAGATTGATAGAATAAGTACCAGGCTTTAAAGCAAACGTCCAGGGATTGAGTTGCTCCACTAAAATTTTTCAAGGTGCTGTCCCAGTATGGCCTCAGTCTAATGACTGAAACAAGTAAAAGATAAAAAGAAATACCAATAACTAAACGAAATTACTGTTAATTTATTAAATCATTTCTAGTTTTTCAATGGATCTCCATTAGAAAATTTCCTATCAAGAGTTTTCAGCTATTCTATCAACTAAACCTGTGATCCCCAGGCCAATATCAGGCCATGGATCATTCATTACCTGGCTGCACAGAAAGAATGTATTTAAAAATTTTATTGACAATTGTGGTCAGTAGGTTGTTTTTGCATTAAGTACCTGCTAAAGTGAGTGTTGCTTTTTGCAGACTTCATAGGAACATATGAAACAGTAGTGGCATCATTCTAGAAACAATAATCAAGGTATATAGGGTCAAAGTTCTCACATATCTACTCTATGGCTGTGAGCCAATGGATGGGCAAGCAACATCGAGCATGGAAACTGAACTACATCTTCATTACATGATACACAAAAATTCTTGGCATAAAATATCCAGAGAAAATTCTAGACACTGAGGCACTCACTCGTGATTGTCTTGCCCAGCATCTACACCATCCTGATGCAATAACAGCTTCACTGGACAGGTCATGTAGTTCACATGCCAGGCAACCAGCTCAAAAAAAAAAAAAACAAAAAAAAAACAACCTATTATGTAGCAAATTCCAACAAGGCCATAAAAAACAATTCAAACACTTCAAAAGCTCCTCTAAAGGCCATTAGTGTCAGCTGTGTCACACGAGAGCAGATAGCTCAGGACAAAGACAAGTGGTGATCAGATGTCTGCAAGTGCATGTAAACCTGCAAAGCTAACACGATTACAACAGCTAAGCAATGCAAGCAGGCAGGAGCAAGCAGACAAGAAAAATCAGTGCCACTAAATCTGAAACTATCACCACCATTCCCTGTTCACACTGCCATAGAACCTTCTGGGTCAGCTTAGCCTGATCAGTCTCCGATGCACTCAAAAGCCAAACCACAACCCCAACTCCTAACCCCAGAATGACTAGATGATGCTTATCGCTCCAAAGGACAAATGCTTTATACGAAGGGGTACTGAAAAGTTCATGGCTTTAAGAGTACCATGAAAGGTCAAAGTTGGAGGCCCAACCTTTCAAGTTCTTTTACAGGGCTTAGAAAAATTGAAGGACTGCTGCAATAAATGTGTGAATCTGAGAGGGGAATATGTTGAATAAAATCATAATTAACAAATCTACATGTATTTTCTTTTACCCAAAGCCAGGAACTTTCTGACTGGAGCCTGATACAGTCTTCCAGCTTACCAGTTCCAGTCAAACTGTCTAACCCATGCCAGCATGGAAAGCGGATATTAAATGAAGGTGATGATGATTATATATTTGTATTATGCACTTTGTGTTTAGTTTCACACATGGTCCATTGCAAAAAAAGGTTGGGGGCCTCTGAACTAAACTATATACTTATTGAATTAGTAAGTGGCTGAGTATTCCACAGATACATGAACCCTTAATTTAATTCCCAGGCAGGATCAGCATGACACAAAACAAGGCAGTATCTTTGGATTGCAAGTACAATTCATCAACAGGCTTCCACAAACCCAGTTTCACTTATAAGCTATGGGTTATAAGTTATAGAAAATGATGCTTGCTCATGGTATCACATAAACTTAATTATTTCACCAAGCTGCACCTACTAAGTCTTCATTACTTACCTTTTACTTGTTTCAGTCATTAGACTGTGGCCATGCTGTGGCACTACCATGAAGGATTTTTAGTCAAATGAATCAAGCTCAATACTTATTTACTTTCAAAGCCTGGTACTTATTCTATCATCTCTTTTGCCAAACCACTAAGTTACGGGGACATAAACACACCAACACACACATGATGGGCTTCTTTCAGTTTCCATCTACCAAATCCACTCACAAGGCTTTTGTTTACCCGAGACTATTGTCCAAGGTACCATGCAGTGGGATGAACTTGGAACCATGTGTGGTTGGGAAGCACACTTCTTACCACACAGCTACTCCAATAATAATTAGAAAACAGGGAGTATTTTTACTGTTGTCTGATGTATTAATATGAGGTAACTCAGTACTACACAATACACATAAACACACATATTCATGTATGTAAGCTTACATGGTGGAGACACATGGCTCAATGATTAGGATGTTGCCCTCATGTTTGTAAGATTGGGTGATATGTTGAATTCTGGAGTTAAAACTACTTCATTTCATAGTGCTCCAGAGCACTCAGGTGGCAAAAATGAGTATTCCTGTGATAGACTGGTGTCTTGTCCAGTAGGGAAATATATACATCACAGAATCCAGAGAAAGAAACTGGCCTTATCAGTCTATGACCCAGGAATCACCTTCCATCCTTTTCTGAAGCTTACATCTGAGAAAGAGAGACAGACAGACAAAGAAAGAATGACAGATAAACAAAGGCAGACACCCACACACAATGGGGACACATAAACACATTCACACACACACACACATGAAAAGACAAATATAAATTACTACATGCATGTAAAGTTACACCCAACAACAGAGAAGAGCCACCCAAGAGAAACACAAACACACACACTCTCTCTCTCTCTCTCTCTGACTTGCTCTTTCTCACACACAGACAAACACATGTTAACAACAAATGTAAGCATATACACAGACTCATATATCATGTGGTGGTGGAGTGTAGTGCCCTAAATGTTTGACAAGTCTTTTAATATGAGAAAGGAACAATATCATATAACACAAGATTTATTATGAAGATCTAAAATATTTCTAAATTTCTCTCTTTCTCCACCTCCCCCACCAAGTTTCATAATTTCAGGAACAGTTACTATGCAATTTAGATATATTTTGATGTCATTATGCACACACACACACACACACACACACACACACACACACACACACACACACACACACACACACACTTCAAAAGTAAATAGACACCAACAATTTTGAAGCATCATTTCTAGAAACAAAATAATGTCCTTTGATGCATGTAAATACTTAATCTACTATTAATTAGACATGCTTTGTGCAGTTTTTCATGATTTAACCTATTTGGAGCATTGTATTAATGAATAGTGTCTGCAGAGATAAAACAATATAATGAGGGACGTCTATTTATTTTTGAGCTATCTGTGCATACGTAAATACATACCAACATACATACTACAAACACACACCACTTTTGGTAAATACATACATACATATATATATACATACATACATACATACACATGTGCAGACTGTCATATGCACATACATAAACTGTCATGCATGCAGACACACACACATTTCCAGATTATATATGTAGAATACAAACTCAAATATATACACTCTCACAAACACACACATGATGAAAGAAAAGTCTCAAAAGATTGTAGAAATTACCAGATCAGAGGCAATTAGATGTGAGCTATGTACAAAAGGTAATAGAAAGTGGAACCTCAGCCAGACTCTTCACTGGAAAGGAATACAGGAACAAGTTCTTCTGGGTTGGTAACAATACTGAGGTGGATGGAGTAGACATACCATTGGCAGAGAAATGAATGAATTAGGTAGTCAGAGCGTATGATAAAATAATTTAACTTAGGTTCTTTATAGGCAACACAACAGCTACAGTAATTTCTTTGTAGGTACCACAATGAGAACTGATCAATAAACAAAAGGATAATTTCTATCAAGTCCTCTCACAGACTTCATTAACCCTTTTGATATCAAACTGTCTGAGACTGTCTGTAGTCCCAAGATACAAACTCTGTTTTAAATTACTTAGAATTAAAAAAAAAACCTTTCATCAAAACATTAATTTATATGAACATAAGCTTCCTAATGTCAAAATTATTTGAATAAAAATTTCATTACTTTCAAAATTAATTGAAATAAAAGTAGAATATTTCAGCAGGAATTCAGTAATTAGAGGATTAACAACAATAGTGACCTTGTTACTGCAGCTGGTGACTTTAATGGATATAATGGGTTACATCGTAATGTTTACTCCAATGTACATGGAGAATATAGATTGTTGGCACTCCGTCGCTTATGACGTCGAGGGTTCCAGTTGATCAACGGAACAGCCTGCTCATGAAATTAACGTGCAAGTCGCTGAGCACTCCACAGACACATGTACCCTTAACGTAGTTCTCGGGGATATTCAGCGTGACACAGTGTGACAAGGCTGGCCCTCTCAATTATAGGCACAACAGAAACAAGAAGAAAGAGTGAGAGAAAGTTGTGGTGAAAGAATACAACAAGGTTCGCCACAATCTCCTGCCGGAGCCTCATGGAGCTTTAGGTGTTTTCGCTCAATAAACACTCACAACACCCGGTCTGGGAATCGAAACCACAATCCTATGACTGCAAGTCCGCTGCCCTAACCACTGGGCCATTGCGCCTCCACGGAGAATATAGATACAGCACAAGGAATGAACAAGGAATTCTGCTATGCAAATGACCTAAGCTTTTACTATTTTAACTTCAGAAAATTAGTCATCCCCCATCCTGATCACTCACCATAGGGCACACTGGGGTGCCTTTAGTGGAGCCCATTCTGTTACAAGCATTTGGATTAGGTCTCCAATTTGATGATACACCTTCTCTCTTTCCTCCCTCCCAATAAAGGGTCAAGCCTCCCTACACACACTACACCGCCACTTCCCCCTGATTAAATGATAAAATCAGATGAACCATACAAGTCAAATAGACTTCATACAAACTAAGATGTGGTATGGATAACTGATTGTGGATCCTAAATCTTTCTCTGGGGAAGAATATATCACTCAATATAGACATGTAGTCAGAAATTTCAAAGCCTGTCATTTATGTGTGTGTATTTGCCCCCCACCCCACCCCCTACTACTTGACAACTGATGTTGGTGTTTATATTCCTGTAAATTAGTGGTTCCATAAAAGAAACAGAATGAGTACCAGACTTTAAAAAAAACGTACCAGGGTAGATTTATTATGCTAAAAATTCTTCATGGCAGTGTCCCAGCACAACCGCAACCTAACAAGTAAAAGATAAAAGATATGAGCTAAACAAACTCAGAGATCCAAGACGTGCTAGAGTTGGAAGTGACCGAGCAATCTGAGCAGACAGAATGTGGAGATAAGGAAGACCAAGGAAAGTATAGAATGAAGCAAAGAAAGCTGACCTCAAGAGAATGGAACTCATAAAGGAGATGGATAGCATCAACAAGTAATAAGATGTTTAATAAAGAAAACCTATCCAACCCATCCAAGCATGGGAATAGAAGTTTAAGATGTTGAAGTTACTTCTTAACTACATGACTTCAGGTTCAGGACAATGCATGGTACCTTGGCAAAGTGTTTTCTACTGTGGCCTGAGGCAAACTGAAGCTTTCTGAGCTGATTTGCTAAATGGAAACTGAGAGAAGCCCAAGGTGTGTGTGTGTGTGTACATTTGTATCTCTATATCAACATCATGTGAGTTATCAAAAAGTGATGTCACTCATTTCAGTTTTCTATAAAAAGATGTACTGCCTTGGGGAAATATCATCTTGCTTGGAAACATGAGGTTTTGTAACAGGAACAGCATCTATACATAGAAAATCTACCACTACAAATTCCACGTGATCCATGCAGACATGGAAAAGAAAACATTAAAATGATGGTAGTGGTGGTGGTAACATATAACTACTCATTCATACATTGTCATCATCATCATCGTCAGTTTATTGCCCAATGATTGAAGGGTACTCTTAAATGGGCTGGTTATGCTGCACTGGCATAGGTCATGGTTACGGTCTCACTTGGCTTGCCGGGTCTTCTCAAGCACAGCATATCTCTAAAGGTCTTGGTCATCGCCTCGGTGAAGCCCAACGTTTGAAGGTTGTGTTTCATCACCTCATCCTAGGTCTTCCTGGGTCTACCTCTTCCACAGTTTCCCTCTACTGCTAGGGTGTGACACTTTTTCACACAGCTGTCCTCATCCATACACACCACATGACCATACCAGTGCAGTTGTCTCTCTTGTACACCACATCTGATGTTTCTTATGTCCAACTTTTCTCTCAGGGCACTTACACTGTCGTGTCTGCACACTGACATTACACATCCAGTGGAGCATACTAGGTTCATTTCTTGCAAGCATACGCATGTCCTCAGCAGTCACAGCCCATGTTTCACTGTCATGTAGCATGGCTATTCGCACACCTGCATCATACAATCTACCTTTTACACTGAGCGAGAGACCCTTCGTCACCAGCAGAAGTAGGAGCACTCTGAACTTTGCCCAAGTTATTCTTATTCTAGTAGCTACACTCTCAGAACATCCACTCCTGCTACTGACTTGGTCACCTAGGTAATGGAAGCTGTCAGCTACTTGTAGTTTTTTCCTCCCTGAAATGTGATGGAAGTTGTTCTCTGCACATTTTCAGTGTTTATTGCTCCTGAGCATTTGCCACACACAAAAACTATCTTCCCAGTTAGCCTTCCTTTGATATTGCTGCACCTCTTATGTGTCCATAGCTTACACTGGGTACATTTGATGAAGCTTCTACCTATGCCCTTTCTACAGATCGAACAGGGCCATCTACCTGAAGGGATTTGTGGTTTATCTGCCTTCCTACTTATTAAGACTTTGGTTTTGCTAGGTTGACTCTAAGGCCCTTCAATTCTAGACCTTGCTTCCACACCTGAAACTTCTCCTATAGTTCTGATAGTGACTCAGCTATTAGAGCAAGGTCATCAGTATAAAGAAGCTCCCAGGGGCATCCTGTCTTGAATTCCTCTGTTATTGACTGGAGGACTATGGATGAATAAGAGGGTGCTGAGAACTGATCCTTGACGGATCCCTACCCCTACCCGGAATTCTTCACTGTACTCATTGCCAACCCTCACCTTACTGACAGCATCCCTGTACATGGCTTGTACAGCTCTCGCTAACCACTCATCTATCCCTAGTTTACAACTGACCATGTAAATGAAAGCCAGGTACAGAGGTTTATCTTTGGCTAGGTATTTCTCCTGCAGCTGTCTTGCCAGAAATATAGCATCAGTGGTGCTTCTCCCTGGCACAAACCCAAACTGCATCTCATCTAGACTGACTGTCTCCCTAATTAGTTGGGCTATGACACTCTCCATGATTGTCATTACCTGATCCAACAACCTGATACGTCTGTAATTATTTGTATCTAATGCATCACCATCTAGTATCCATCTTCCATGCTAGCATGAGTAAGATGGTTTGACTGGGACTGGTAAGCCAGTGAGCTGCACTGAGCTCCAGTCTGTTTTTGGCTTGGTTTCTACAGCTGGATGCCCTTCCTAATGCCAACCACTCTACAGGGTGTACTGGGTGCCTTTTACATGTCACCAGCACAAGTGTCTTTTACGTGTCACGTGTGATATATAAACTAATATATAAATACTGATCAACTAAACCGTCATGCACAATTTTGAGTCCCAAACGACATAAATTGCACAATAAATACACACATTAACACTCACAAATACTAAGGCACTTGTAAATCCAAATGTCTGCAAGAAACATTACACTGAGTAGTTTTCTGCCAGTAATAGAAATCTCTTGAAACAAATTATATGCATCTTCAAATATACAAGAACCATATTTTCATAATCTTATTTTTCAATTAATTTTTTTTCTCAGTTCAGTTTTACAAGCATTAATCTACGCTACGAAAAGTTCTAGAATTGTCGAACAGTTGTTTCTACCACTTATATATATATCTTTCATCTTTTACTTGTTCCAGTCACTGGACTGTGGCCCTGCTAGGGCACCACCACCTCGATAAGTTTTAGCCAAATAAATTAGCTCCAGTACTTAATTTTTCAAGCCTGGAACTTATTATATCAGGCTCTTTTGCCGAATTGCTGCCTTAAAGGGAAATAAACAAACCAACACCTGTAGGTTTGTTTACCTCACTGTGTGGGACAAACACAAACAGACACACACACACGACAAGCTTCTTTCAGTTTCTGTCTACCAGATCCCCTCACAAGAATTTTGTCAGCCTGGGGCTATAGTAGAAAACACTTGCTTAAGTTGCCAGGCATTGGAAATGAACCTGAAACCATGTGGTTGGGAAAGTAGACAGACTCAGAGACACAAAACATACAAGATTTAAAGTAATCAAAACCATCTGAATGGAAGGAATCTGGAGACTTAGAAAGACCAAGGAAAGCATAGAATGAAGCAGTAAAAGCTCATCTCAAAAGGCTGAACATCACATGGCTGAGTGCTTAGGGTATCCAGCTCGTGGTCATAAGTTAATTCCTGGTGGTGTTTTGTGTCCTTGAACTGGATACTTTATTTTCAAATTGCTCAAGTTCACTCAGCTGGCAAAAATCAGTAGTACCTGTAATTCAGGGAGCCAACCTAGTCACACTCTGTATCATGCTAAATCTCCCTGAGAACTAGATTAAGGATACATGTGTCTGTGGAATGCTTAGCCACTTGCACACTAATTCCATGAACGGACCTGTTGATCAGATCAACTGGAATCCTGATTGTTGTAACTGATAGAGTGTCAGTTATATGATGCTGGTGACATATAAAATGCACCTGTATCAGTGACACATAAAAGGTACCCGGTACATTTTATGGTGTGGTTGGCATTAGGAAGGTCATCTAGTCATAGAAACCATGCTGGAGCCTGATGCAGCTTTCCAGTTTCAGTTATACCGTGTAACCCATGCCAGCACGAAAAGTAGACATTAAATGATGATGATACACACACATGCACACAATAACATGTAGAAAACAGGTGTGGTATTCAATGCTTTACAGGACAATAAACAGGAGCAGGATTTGAATGCAGAACACAATAAGCCAGGATAAATATCACAAGGCATTTCATCCAGATACACAAAAAGATTTTAGTTTAGCAATGGGATCTAACAGAGCACTACTTATGTAGGCGTGGCTGGGAGGTTAAGAAGGCTGTTATCCAACTATGTGGTCATGGGTTCAGTCCAACTACTCAGCACCTTGAGCAAGTATCTTCTACTATAGCCCTGGGCTGACCAACGCCATGTGAGTGGAACTGGTAGACGGGAACTGAAAGAAAGCCATTGTATGTATGTGTGAGTGTGTATTCTTCTCGACATCATGTAATGGTTGTAAAGAAACATCATCATCATAATACAAGCAATGTGGTTCATTTCCAATCTTTCATGAAAACACATCTTCTGATCATAGGGAAATTATTACCTTGCTTAGAAACAGGTGAGGGTTGGAGACAGGAAGGGCATCCAACCATATAAAATCTACCTCAACAAGTTCCATCTAACTCATGCAAGCAAGAAAAACAGTACATTAAATGATGGTAAGACTGAGTAAGACTGTGGGTGCAGGCTTACTGGAACTATAGCATAATGGAGAAAATGCTTTGTTGTATATTTACTTGGACAGTGTGCACTCCAAGTTCAAATTCTGCTGGTGTTGCCTTAGCCTGTCATTGTTATGGGGGCAGGCTAATTAAATAAGTACAAATTGTATTTTGGAATCAAATCAACAACCAACTTCATCACCTCTGCCATCACTGATGCATACAATTTTATACATACACTTCTCATACAATTTGTGGCTTTGAGCCAACATCAGAAACTAATATCATTGCTGTTTATTGCCCATATTGTTGTCTTTAATGTGAGATGTAAACTCAATTGTGTGTGCACAGGTGCATGTGTGTTGCCCATATTAATGTGAGATATCAAATTTGTTGTGTGTGCATGTGTTTAGAAGTATGTCAGCATGCATATTTTGTATTGCTCATATCATTATAACTAATGCAAAATATCAATTCTATGTGTGTGCTATTGTTTAATGTCCATCTTACATGCTGGTATGGGTTGGACGGTTTGACAGGAGCTGGCTAGCTGAAGAGCTGCCCAGGTTCCATGTCAAATTTTGGCATGGTTTCTATGGCTGGATGCCCTTCCTAATGCAAACCACTTTACAGAGTGTAGTGCTCTAACACAGCACTGGAATAGGTGCATTTACAAGGCACCAGTGTAAATGTGAAATATCAATTCTACATGTGCACACGTGTTTGTGTGCATGCATGTGTGTGTGTGTTCCATATTGCTGTTGCTTATGTGAGATATCAATCACATAACTATCATAGGCACAGGCACTGCTGTGTGGTTAAGAAGTTCATTTCACAATCATGGTTACAATACCAATGTAAGTACTGGAGTCAATCCATTCAGCTATAGCGCTTCAAGGTAGTGCTCCAGCATGGCCATAGTCCATCAACCAAAACAAGTATCAGATAAAGGATATTGTTTTCTGCTATAGCAAAGTTACTTCTGTAGTTTTGTAATGTACTACTAGATTATTTAAAATATTTTGATACTCTCTTTACTCTCTTTTACTTGTTTCAGTCATTTGAGTGTGGCCATGCTGGGGCACTGCCTTTAGTCGAGAAAATCGACCCCAGGACTTATTCTTTGTAAGCCTAGTACTTATTCTATCGGCCTCTTTTTGCCAAACCGCTAAGTTATGGGGACATAAACACACCAGCATTGGTTGTCAAGCGAAGTTGGCGGGGACAAACACAGACACACACACACACACACACACACACACACATATATATATATATATATATATATATATATATATATATATACGATGGGCTTCTTTCAGTTTCCGTCTACGAAATCCACTCACAAGGCTTTGGTCAGCCCGAGGCTATAGTAGAAGACACTTGCCCAAGGTGCCATGCAGTGGGATTGAACCCGGAACCATGTGGTTGGTAAGCAAGCTACTTACCACACAGCCACTCCTGCGCCTATTTTATTTTTTTTGCTTAAATATGCACTACTGAAATTTAGTCATCAAATATAGTAAATACAGTAGAAGGGATTACAGCTTTCTCCTTTAGGTTTGAGAGTTCCTAACTTCTTTTAAAATAGATGTTAAAAAGACTGGTTTAATTTAGGCAGCCTGTGGCTGACAGATATATTATGCTGTCAGGTGGATTTGTGTTATACAGCATGTTAAGAATAAGTGTTAGAATATTAATTTCTAATTTTGACACAAGGCCAGCAATTTCAGGTAAGGGGGGGGGTCGATTACATCGACCCCAGTGTTCAACCGGTACTTATTTCATCGATCTTGAAAAGATGAAAGGTAAAGATGACCTCAGTGGAATTCAAACTCAACGTAAAGACACACAAAATGCTAAGCATTTTGCCTGGCATGCTAACAATTCTGCCTGCTTGCCACCTTAGCTAATGTAAAAATATTAATATCAATTCTGTATGTGTGTGTGTGTGTGTGTGTTGTGTGCACATGTGCCCCGCCATATTATTATTAATGTGAGACACAAG
>NC_142932.1:49134584-49159584 GCF_046866305.1 Octopus bimaculoides | reverse complement strand
GACTGAGGACTGGTGAAACCGGATGGCAACACCAGGCTCCAGTCTGATTTGGCAGAGTTTCTACAGCTGGATGCCCTTCCTAACGCCAACCACTCAGAGAGTGTAGTGGGTGCTTTTACGTGTCACTCGCACGAAAACGGCCACGCTCGAAATGGTGTCTTTTATGTGCCACCCGCACAAGCCAGTCCAGGGGCACTGGCAACGATCTCGCTCGAAAATCCTACAGGAGCCAGTCAGGCGGTACTGGCAACGGCCACGCTCAAAATGGTGCATCTCATGTGCCACCCGCACAAGAACCAGTCCAGGGGCACTGGCAACGATCTTACTTGGCTTGCCGGGTCTTCTCACGCACAGCACATTTCCAAAGGTCTCGGTCAGTAGTCATCGCCTCGGTGAGGCCCAATGTACGAAGGTCTTGCCTCACCACCTCAGCCCAGGTCTTCCTGGGCCTACCTCTTCCACGGGTTCCCTCAACTGTTAGGGTGTGGCACTTTTTCACGCAGCTATCCTCCTCCATTCTCACCACATGTCCATACCAGCGCAATCGTCTCTCTTGCACGCCACAACTGATGCTTCTAATGTTCATATATATATATATATATATATATATATATATATATATATATAGAGAGAGAGAGAGAGAGAGAGTGTGTAGAGATAAATTATCCAGGTGGTTACCATAATAGCTCTCAGGCATATTGTAGGTTTTGGCTTGCTGCATCAAATACCAATAAACATCAATAATTGCTTAGTATGAGCAAACCTACTAATTGCTCTGTGTGTGTGTGTGTGTGTGTGTGTGTGTGTGTGTGTGTGTGTGTGTGTGTGTGTGTGTGTGTGTGTGCGCATGCTTGTGTGTGTGTGTGTGTGCGCGTGCTTGTGTGTGTAGAAAGAGAGAAAGATACAGCAATGTAGCTCTGTGTGTTATCTTATTTATAAATTTTTAAAAAATGCATGTTGCAGCTTTTGAAAGTACAGTAAACATATGTATGTATGTATGTATGTATGTAGCTCTTCTTATCAAACACCATTATATTATAACATGACAAATGCATAAAGAGATAAAGATATAAAGAGATTAAAGTGAACATCATAAATAATGCATTATTTATGATTAAAGAATAAAGAATATCAATCTGAGAACTTGATTTTCTGTAACAGTCATTGACTATCACTGTTGTAGTATCTTTAGTAGGATTCCCTGGAGTGGTTATCCAGTTAACTTCTCTAACGAGGTATGAGAAGTGGTGGGTTGATGGTGGAGGTAATAATGGAAGTGGAGGTGGTGGTGGTAGTGGTGGTGGTGATAAAGATAGTGGTAGAGGTAGTGGCAGAGGCTGTGATTGTGATAATGGTGGTGGAAGAGGTGGTGGCAGATGATCTGATCAAACCAAGGAAACTGTTTTCATCCATTTTTTGCTTGTTTTGTTTCTTCAAGTTGCTGATACCATCTGTCATTCACAACTCCTGATATAAGCGTCTCTATTTTTTCAGTGACAGGGCAGGATTTGAACTCAGAATGTACAGAGTTGGAACAGATACCACAAAACATCAGGCTTGATGCTCCAACAATTCCACCAATCCACTGACCTACTGACCTAGTACTTTTATATTTTTATTAATCTCATAAAGGATGAAATGCAAAGATCACTTCAACTAGATTTGAACTCATAACACAGAGTTGGAACAAATACCATTAACCTATTAGCATTTAAACTGGCTATATCCAGCCAAAATAGTCTTCTTGTTTCATGTTCAAACTGGCCAGATCCAGCCTTTCACATCTACCCTACAATGTTAGTCTAAAAAATATACAGTCATGTAATCAAAATCTTAAGGTTACAAGATAATGCAGGATAAATTCAAACCAATGTGAATAAATAAGCATTGCATTTGATAAAATAATCTGAACGCTACAGAGTTAACTCTTTAGCAATCAGAGTATTCTGTTAAATGTAATGCTTATTCATTCACATTATTTTTTGATTGAAGAGTAAAGAGTCCCTTCGATCATGAAGGGCCATGGGATTTCACCTACAAAGTTACCTTTTGAAGAACAAGTCCAGACAAGGTTGTTTATGGAAGACCAGCAGTCATCCATGCATACCAGCCTACCCTCTGCATACCACCGACGTTATCCAAGTAAAAGGCAAAGGCTGATACAGCTTGGCACCAGAGATGTCACAACTCATTTCTACAGCTGAGTGAACTGGAGTAAAATGAAATAAAGCGTCTTTGCTCAAAAACACAAAACACAGCTCAGTCCAGTCCAGGAATCAAACTCACTAACTCATGATTAGCCTGACATTCTAACCACTGATCCATGCATTAATCATGCATTATCTGAAAGCTTCAAGATTTCTATGATGTGATTGTATATTTTTCAAATGATATTATAGGATAAGTGTAAGAGGCCAGATCTGGCCAGTTTGAACATAAAACAGAATATTTGGGCTAGATATGGCCAGTTTAAATATCAAAGGGTTAAGCATATTTCAACATTCTGCCAATTCACCACCTCTTAAATAAAATAAATTAAGGGGAATAACTCAAGTGGACCAATGGCACAAATTTAAAATCGATAGGTTAAGGAGTGAAGTTCTCAATGACATGTGAAGAACATTCTCAATTAACTGAAATTTTCCTGTGTTGGAGAAAGAAAGAAAAAATCAAACTTAACTAATGGCTGGTGAGTCTCGAAGAAAAAGTGAAATATTTTCAAGTAATTTCAAGTGAAAAAAAAAAGCCACTTGTCTTTCCCATCCACACCTTAATACTAAACAAATGCTCAAAAGGCAGAATCCAATTATCTTTGGTTTCACACTATAAAGGCAAGAATAGCTCAATAAGGGAGTCTCTACTTAGTTGCTCAACCAAATTTTCCTCCAAAACACACAATGGCAGCGGTGGCATCAGCATCATCATCACAACAACAACTATTTTTCCATGCTTGGCATGGGCCAGGTGGAATTCATTATAGCAGATTTTCTACAGTTTGATGCCCTTCCTGTCACCAACACCTCAACCATGAGTCAGACATGTTCTCATAGGAGACTGGAAATGAACAGCACAGCTTATATGACACCCATTTACAATTATTATATGAAGTCAAGGCAGGCAGGTAAAAACACATACATGCAATTGGCTTCTTTTTGTTTATGTATACAAAACTACTGACAAGGTTTTAATCAGCCTTGGATGACAGTAGAAGATATCCTATCAAGCTATCTTGCAGTGGGACTGAACCTCAATCCTTAAAGTCGGGAAGGTAACTTCTTGACCTCACACCCATGGCTGTGCTAATACTATCTTTAAAAGATAGGAAGGATAAACTGAATTGAATGATGTATTGGAGACAGTAGATGTACTATCTCTATAAAGGATGTGATGGTTATAATTGGAATGTCTTTGATCATAAGGTCTGTTAAATGAAAGACAGCCTGGGGTTAAACAATGATAACAACTTTAATAACAGCTGTCATAATGACATTTGGGAAACATATATTGCCATACAATAGCTTCAAACACAATAAAACAAGTGAAACTTGAATCCTGTACAGTAAAGGAAATTATTTTCTACACAAGGAATATGAATGATAAAGAAAGAAAAGAAGATTTGTAAAATAAACTCAGCTTTTCTTTCGTAAATTATCTGTTAAAATCTTGATTTATGATCGTGACCATTGATAATAAACTGAGCTGATATTATAACGACTCCATAAAATTGTACCAAAAAAATTAGAGATTTACAGAAAATTACGATTTCAACAATTGTTAATTGAGTAACAAAAAGAAAAAGAGAGAAAAAATTTTCTACCGTTTAAATGATTAAACCTTTTGTTACAGGGATTTTTTCTTCTATTTTTACTTTTTTTTATGTTGTTTTGTTTTGTTTTGTTTTCTCTCATCAGATTTAATAATCAGAAAGCTAAGTTCAGCCAAGAAATCAACTCGACTAACAAAGAGTTAGAAAAAAACATTTTTGTCACCTCAGAACCAAAATAAGAAAGAAAGATCAGCTTTTTCTATCTATTGATTCTGTGGCACAATATTTCTGACAGGTATGGTCTGTGTATAGAGAATAAAAATTACAGAAAATCAATAAAGCATTAAATGTCTATGGATTTAGAGACATAGAACAGTGAAAGGAGGAAAAAAAAAAATCTAAGAGAGAATGAGAATACAAAAGTATGAGAGAAAGTTAGAACAAGTGTAAGAGAAACAGTGTGTGTGTGTGTGTGTGAGTGAGAGAAAGAGAGAGGGGGGGAAAGAGAGCAAAAGAGAAGTGGATAGAGAACGGAAGAGAAAAACACAAATGAAGACAGACAGAAAAAGGAAGAATGACTGAAAAGGATGAAATAAAAGAAAAACAGATAATGAAAGAAAGTAAGGAACTTGTAGAGTTATTGGAGTATCGGGCAAAATACCTGTAGTATTTATTTGAGTTCTTTGCATTATGAATTCTAAATACTGTTAAGGACAACTTTATGTTTTGATTGTTTCAGGATCAATAAACAAAGTACCAGTCTAGGGAAGTAGGTTGGTTGAATTGTTAGAGCATCAGATAAAACACTTTGTGATATATGTTTAGCTCTTTGCATTCCAATTTCAAATTCTGTCTTCTATGGCTAACTTTATAAGGGTCTTTCAAAACCTGAATAACATAATAATAATGAACTTATTGTATACAGTGCTCAAGTGCATTACAACTTATCAGAAAAAGTAACCAAAAGTGCATGAACAGTACATAGAATATAATGCACAGGAAGTGAACAGTGAATGAGCTGTTTAAAAAAGTGGTGGTGAGAGGCATCAGGTGTACTGCTGGCCAGTTTCAGGAAGTATGGAAGTTTTGGAGGATGAAGTGTCCCCACAGCTAAGAACTGATGGGGGGCATTTCATTCAATGCTTCAGCAATCTGGTGCATGAAAAAATGTTCCAAAAGTCATGGGTGCTGTGTTGTTTTCGATTTTGTTAGCATGTCCGTGGGTGTTAGACAAAAAAGGTACCCAAGGTTGTTGGTAAGGTGGGTAATCTTGTAGGTGCCTAACAGTGATGGGAATCCAATTTTATTCAAATATCATATCATGAATCTTGAAGAAGAAGAGATACAACGTCAACTTTGCCTTTCATTCTTTTGGGTTGATAAACAAAAGTTCCAGCTTAGGAGAGTGGATTAACAGAACTTAGAGCATCAGACACCTATCAGTATTTATTCTGGCTTCTTGTATTCCGAGTTCAAATCCTAGAGTGC
Organism: Octopus bimaculoides; assembly: GCF_046866305.1. Taxonomy (NCBI): domain Eukaryota; kingdom Metazoa; phylum Mollusca; class Cephalopoda; order Octopoda; family Octopodidae; genus Octopus; species Octopus bimaculoides. The sequence goes on along the minus strand of NC_142932.1, from coordinate 49,154,330 downwards.
CCTACTTGGGCAGGAAATTTAATCTGTTTGAATGGTTAATACCACTATGTTGTGTTTTGATGCTTTTACCAGAGTCTACCTTTATAGCCAGTATTCAGGTAAGGTCTCTAATTTAAGGATAGCTCTCTCTCTCTCTCTCTCTCTCTCTCTCTCTCTCTCTCTCTCTCTTTCGCCTCTTCACTAATTTTGAAGGTCCTGTGCAGAGTATAATGCACTGTATTCCCCCACTGATCATCAAATGAAAAAGAAATTGAAGCAACATTTTGATCAAATAAAAATGAGCAGATCATACTAAAAGTAGAATAGATCAGACACAGACAGACAGATAGATAGATAAGGGGGAGGGAGGGAGAGGGGGAGGGGGAGGGGGAGGGAGAGGGGGGAGGGAGGGAGGGAGGGAGGGGGAGGGGGGGAGGGGGGAGGAGAGAAACGAGGGAAACACATAGATAATCAAAAAGCTGAAATAGGGAATGAGATAAAGTTGAAGATATAGAATGATGTAAAAATCTGAAACCAGTTCTTTTTATTACAGATTAAATCACTATGATAATCATGTCTTTAAAGACAAGACGGCTATGGCTGTAACAGCTGTTGACACAGAGCTGACCAAGGGTTAAAAAAAATTATACTTAAAACAGAGTTAAATAAATGCTTAAAATAATGTAATTAGCCATCAATATTCTAGCAGTTCAAGAAATGTGAAATAGCTATATTTTCACCTAAAGATGGTCGTGGTGATAGTTGTGGTGGTAGTGGTGATGTTGGTGCTGGCAGCAGCAGCAGTGTGGAATTGTGGAATAACAAAACGATTTATTGGAAATACAGAGAACATTTATTAATAAAAACAAAAAAGAAAATCAACTACAAATATTGTATTGTGGACCTTGAAATAAAGCAAGTGATGCAATAGATTTGAAGCATTATACGTCATTTTATGGTTTCGTGTGTCATACAGAGATATGGATGAGCAGAGTTGTATATTAATAATGAACTAGTTTATCTTAAAGCATTCCCAACAACAGGTCACTGTGACCATTTGAAGTACCAGGTCACAGTGACCGTTCAAAGTACCAGGTCACAGTGACAATTCTAAGTAGCAGGTCACTGTGATCACTTGAAGTACCAGAGCCTTGTTACTATCTGAGTTTCTGACAATATTTCTCATCGCTGGTATTCTTGAGTTGTCTCCCATGCCTTTGGTTATGCAATGTTTTTGAACATTGTTTACCCCACTTCAATATAGGGCAGTATTGATTAATTGAAGTTATCATACCTCCCACATTATACATTTAAGCATTTGCTTTTCTAACAATGGCTTAAGAATGCTTATAATAGGCACTATCTACATTTTTAACAACAGGTCACTGAGTACATTCCTAACAAAGAGTCCACCATTAATGTTTTTTTACAAAAGTCAGTGTGATGGCTTCTAACAACAGGTTTGTCACATGAATGTTTTTAATAGGTCACAGTGAATGCTTCTAACAATAGATCAGCATGATTGTTGTTACTAGGTCGCTGTTGTTAACACTTCCAACAATAGGTCAGTCACCAAGGTCTTTAACAATAAGTCAGTCAATACTTCCAATAGGCCACTGAGAAAGCTTGTAACAATAGGTCAGTCACCATGAAGATGTTTAACAATAGGTCAGTGAACACTTCCAAAAATAGGCCACTGAGAAGGCTTCTAACAGTAGGACAGTCACCATGAAGGTCTTTAACAATAGATCATTGTAAACATTTCTAACAATAAGTCACCACAAACATTTCTAAAAACAGGTCACACAGAATGTTTTTAATAACAAGTCACTTTAAACAATAGGTCACAGTGAACGCCTCAACAGGTCACCATGAATGTCTTTTAACAATAGGTCACTTCAAACAATGGATCACTGAATATGTTTAAAAATAGGACATCATAAATATTTCTAGCAATAGTTAACAGAAACATAAAAATAAAAAAAAAAGAAGCACTACCATGCCTATTTCTATTGGTGAACTATTGTTGTAAGCAGAAATACTCCAAGCAATAGGTCATACTGAATACTTTCCGCAATAATTTACCATTAACCTTTCCAACAATAGATATCTACGAACATTGTTAAAAATGTCACTGTGGACATTGACAACAAAAGGGTCATTATGATAGTTACAACTAGGTTGCAGTGAGCATTTTGAAAAACAGAGCACTTCATATTTGCTAATAATATTTAGGTGTCTGTACATGTAATAATATTAACCATGAAATTGTTGTGAAGAAGCTAATGATAATTTACTTTGAAGTTATCTAGCTCAGCAGGAACTTGCAAATAATAATAATAATAATAATAATAATAATAATAATAATAATAATAATAATAATAATAATAATAATAATAATAATTTAATCTAAAATCATTGGCAATAGTTCGCCAGTAACATGCTAGAAGAAATGATGATGATGATTTCAAATTTTGGAACAAGGTCAGCAATATTGGGGTAAGACATAAGTTGATTACATTGACCCCAGTACTCAACTGGTGCTTGTTTTTATTGACCCTCAAAGGAATGAAAGACAAAGTCGTCCCTGACAGAATTTGAACTTTGAATGTGAAGACAGATGAAATGCCACTAAGTATTTCATCCAGCATATTAATGATTCTGCCAGTGCATCACCTTAATAATAATAATGATCTTTTCTACTAAAGGCACAAGGCCTGACATTTTGAGAGAAGGGCTAGTTGATTATATCAGCCCCAAAAGGATGAAAGGCAAAGTCAATCTCAGCAGAATCTGAACTTAGATCATAAAAACATATGAAATACTAAGCATTTTGCCTGGTGTGTTAACGATTCTGCCAGCTTCCCACCTCAATAATAATAATAATAATAATCCTTTCTACTGGAGGCACAAGGACTCAAATTTGTTGGGAGGGAACTAGTCAATTACATCAACCCCAGTGTTTCACTGGTGCTTAATTAATCAACCCTGAACGGATGAAAGGCAAAGTTGACCTTGGCAGAATTAGAACTCAGAACATGCAGACGAACAAAATGCCACTAAGCAGTTTACCTAGCATGCTAACGATTCTGCCAGCTTGCTGTCTTAATAATAATAATAATGATGATGATGATGATGATAATAATAATAATAATAATCATGTTGTCTGCAGACAAACACCATCAACCACTTGTCTCTAGAATTCCCTTTCCTATATTGTCTTTGATAGGTCAAAATGTTTCTAGCAATAATTAACAGGAACATTAAAAAAAAAAAGCATTACCATGCACATTTTTGACGGTGAACTATTGCTGTAAGCTTAGATACTCAAAGCAATAGGTCACACTAAATGCTTTTCACAAGTCATAAAAGTCAGCAATGCATGAACACTGAACAAGGGAATGCAGAAGGGTTTCATTGCCCTTTGCACATGAACAGACAGGCCTGGTTGACAGATCTACCATGCTTGTAGATTTTGTCCCAAACTGGTAACCTGAAAACATGTAGTTACAAAATGAACTCCTTAATCACACAAATATACCTCTGTCCTACTATAGGGAAACTATCACCAGCAAATTACTAGTGAACTATAACAGTGAACAAAATATTAGCAAATTACAAGTGAACTACCATTAGTAAGTTAATAGTGAACTGTTATTAAAAGCTTACTAGTGAAGTGTTATTAGCAAATTCATGGTAGACTGTTATTAGAAATTTACTGGGTAAACTAGTTTCAGTGACTTACTACTAATAATTCATCAGTATCTTGCAAATAATTAGCCTTCGTGAACTTGCTAATGAATATGATAAGTCATTATAACAGTTATTTATTTTTTAATTATGTCACATTACTTACTTCTAATAATAGACCTCTCTTTGTCGTGTGTTAATAATAGTCTAAACATAGACATTTTTGATAATAAGTAACAGTAAAATTGTTAATAGAGCACTAAGCTTGCTGTTACTTCAAAATGTAAAGAAACAGCTAAGTACAACAAGACTTTCACCCCTTGCTCTCTTGATTCTGCTAAGTACCACCCTTGATAATGATAGCTTCAAATTTCAGCAAAAGGCTAGTAATCTAAGGGAGACAGAGTTAGTCAATCACATTGGTCCCCACAGTGCTCAAATGATACTTATTTTATCAATTTTGAAAAGATGAAAGGCAAAGTCAACCTCAATGGAATTTGAACACAGAATGTAAAGAGCTGAAAGAAATGCAGCCAAGCATCTAGTCTGATGTGCTAACAATTCTACAAGCTTGCTACTTTACCTTTAGTAATAATTTTTGTTAGTAATAATAAAAGTCACTGTTGTTAGTACAATGTCACGCATTTTGAAGGATGGATGTAGACTCCAACATTTTGACTGTTACTTATTTACTCAGTTCTTTTGCACCCCAAGTTCAGTGCAGCAAGGACCACATTATACAATGGGTTCTCTTTTTTAAGTCAGTAGGGTGTGATTTTAGGGAGATTTGGCAACTGCTTGTGGCAGGTTGAATAAACATGCAGAGGCCTCCTGCTCTCCAAGTAAAGCACTTTATTATTTTTAGGTACATTCTTTTATTTTACATTCCATGTTCACATCTTGTACAGTTTGTGACTTTCTCTTTTATTTTTTAGAGGTAAAGGAAAGTAACTGACCAGTAAATAAGATACACCTGAACTCTCTTGAAATAATATATAGCCTGCCTTGTGCTAATGTTAAAAACTGAGAATGGTCAACAAAGAAGTCTCTATTTGGTTACTAAGCTGGTTAGAAATAGCCAAATCTTTCTCACATCACATCCTGCTGTCTTAAATAATAAACTGTATTATGTAGCACAGAATTCATTGTATTTGGAAAAAAACACAGGACAAAATTTGAACTCATAATTTCTAGGCAAAAAGAGAGTCCAATAATGCTATATCCATTCAACCATTTTATGCATGCAATTATGTTTAAAATGATGACTTGTTCCTATTCATTGAACAAAAACCTTGAAACACACACACACACCTCAATGTAGTCATGACCATCCAATCTTCACCAATAGCACAGAGTGATCAACATACATAAAGGAAGTAGCTATGCTACACTACAAAGAGCATATTAACTCCTGAACAACACACTATTAATAACATACACAAACTTTACACAGGCTATATCTGAAAGTGTAATATGAATATTTCATAGTAACCACATATCAATAACCTGGTCAGGAATAACAGGCATGTCTTTTTTTCTGAGATATAATATTGCAGTAATGGAAGAATATGAACTGTTGCCACTTGCCAGCTAAATCAGTATTTCTTAAACTGACAAATACCAGGGACCTTCAAAAATATTAGTGAACAATCTTTGCCTTCACCTTGTCTCTTTATTATTGAGAAGACAGAATAGGGTTTTGCATCCATTCATATAGTTTTTCTTTCTTCGTCATGATGTCGGACAAGAATAAAGTTTAAAAATAATTTTATTAAGCATGGCAATTTGTCATTCCCAACCTTTTTCAATCCTCTCAGCCAGTGCTAGCTTAAAGTATGGACACAGTGGATAGATGCTCCAGGGGCCCTATATGTCTAGGAAGACTGCAACTAATCCATTTGATGTGGTTGTGTATGTTGGAATCTCAGTGCATTGCTTTGCCCACCTTATCTGGGGTGAGCATGCTTTAACCCTTCTGATACCAACCTACTTAAGTCACTCCTGGTTCTATGATACAAAACTCATGTTTTAAAATTATTTAAAAATTAAAACTTTCCAACAAAATTTTGTGTTAATGTTCCAAACATCTGCTTAATAATATCAAGGTTATTTTACTAAATTATTCTTAATCTTAAAAATTAACTGAAATAAAGGCAGGGTGTTTGAACAGAAATATGGTAACAAAAGAGTTATTAATGTTTTTAAGCTGACTATAAAACTGTTCTAAGTTAATAGGGAACTTGTCTGTGAGAAAATAATTCAGCTATCAAAAAGGTAAAGCATTAAGTTCAAAGACAACCTACAGTGGTCAGAGAACATCTAAAACATCTCAAATTGTCAAGATTGTTGCTACAGCTGATATTTAGCTCAAATAACTTTAGAGTGATATCTGTAAGGAAAATGACAAGTAGATAAGTGAATTTCAGAAGGCCTGCGAAAATGTTTAGTATTAAACTGTGTGCTGAAGAAGGAGTCTCCGGATACAGTAAGGATGACAAGAGTAGAAGTGCATACACCAGATGTGATACAGTTTGCTAATTCAGAACAGAAACAGTTGAATGACAACATTAGAAACAGAGAAAGAGGGGGTAATTGTCACAGCATGTTGAGCTGATGATTGCTAATTAGCAAGAGGCCTTTTATTCTTTTATTTGGATGTTGTCAAAGATGTTTGTATATGTAGCAGCATATGCTTGTAACAGCTGTGCGGTATATGCATAATATTCTCAAATAGAACATGTTTGCATCAACTGTGCAGTCCAAGATGTCAATAACACCCTAAAATGAACACATTTATGTTTGTTTCGATTGTATAGTCCCAAATATGTGACTGATATTCAAGTATGAGAGACACACACATCTGTATAAGCTGTGTAAGCTCAGATATGTGGATAATTCTCAAGTATAGGATATTTTGCATGCGTAGGACATTCTCTATGTTTAGTGACAGTGCAACTCCATATACCTGAATAATTCTCTAGAAAGGTCATTCGGTGTGTATAGCAATGGTAAAATCCCAAAGTTGTTTGTTGTTGTTGTTTAAAGATAGGTCAGATCAGATCAGATTATAAACTTGTCATCAAAAGCATTCTACCTATGGTCATCTTGTCATTTTAGGAATGTTTAAGAAAACATTATAGTTTATGTAATGTGCCATGTTTTTTTATATGAAAGCAGGATGTGATAAACTGGAGAATTGTTTGCTATTCATAGCAAATCACATGACCACATAGAAATTCCTTGAGGTGTCATACTTGTGTATTTGAAAGTAACACTATCTCACGTATGTGAGCAATACTCTAATACAGCTAAACTGTGTGTGTATATTCACTGACACTATCTAAGATATCTTTTATCTTAAATCTTTTACTTGTTTCAGTCATTAGACTGCAATCATGCTGGAGCACTGCCAATAAGAATTTTTAGTCGAATGAATTACACTCTCAGAGTGGTTAGCATTAGGAAGAGCATCCAGCCATAGAAACCATGCCAAATCAGGTTGGAGTCTGGTGCAGCCCCTCAAATTACCAGTCTTGGTCAAACCACCCAACCCATGTCAGCTTGGACAATGGACATTAAGTGATGATGATAAATCAACCTTTTTGATGCCAGTACTATTCTTTTTTTAAGCTTGCTAGTTATTCTAACAATTTCTTTCACTGAACTAAGTTATAGGAATGTAAACACACCAACACCAGTTGTGAAATAGTGGTGGCAGAAAAAGACACACACACACACACACACACACACACACACACACACACACACACACACACACACACACACACACACACACACACACACATGACGGGATTCTTTCAATTTCCATCTTCCAAATTCACTCACAAGGATTTGATCAGCCCAAAGTTATAGTAGGAGGCACTTCTCCGAGGTGCCATGCAGTGGGACTGAACCCAGAACCATGAGGTTGGAAAGCAAGCTTCTTACCACACAGCCATGCCCAAGCATATCTTAAACAGTGTCACTCTAATCTATGTAACACTTGTACCATATAAAGGGGTCTGCAGGTAATCAGAGTTTAAGTATTTTCTCATCCTTAAGAGGTAGTCTAGCCTTCAGATGCAGTTTTGGTCAGGTTATTAATGCATGGATACCATGAAAACCTCGCCATGCACTGTCAGGCCAAGTATTTGTAAAGTTTGTTTAAGCATTAATAGCATTTTATATGAGTTAGTAAGCTGTATGCGTCATTGATTAAGTAGGCCAGTAGTCAAAAGTGTTCCGGCTGTGACCATCCTGTCTAATTCCAAACTAAACTGCACCCAAGACAACACTATCCAATGCACACTTTTTCTAGAAAATAGCAAAAGACATGGCTACTAATTCTAGTAGGTCAAGTAACAATATGTATATTTATATATTGGTTTCCAATTCTGGCACAAGGCCAGCAATTTCAAGGGAGGGGGTAAGTTGATTACATCAGTCCTAGTGCTCAGCTGCTACTGATTCTATTGACCCCCAAAAGAATGAAAGGCAAAGTCAACCTTGGCAGAATTTGAACTCAGAAAATTAACAAAATTCTGTAAAGCATTTTATCTGGCATGCTAATAATTCTGCAAGCTTACCACCTCTATGTATACTTATATATTGATTTCAAATTTTGGCACAATGCCAGCAATTTCAGGGGAGGAGTAAGTCAATTACATCAACTCCAATATTCAGCTGATACTTATTTTATCAATCCTGAAAGGATGAATGGCGAAGTCTACCTCAACGGAGTTTGAACTCAGAACATGGAGACGGACAAAATGGTGCAAAGCATTTTGCCCAGCATGCTAATCATTCTGAAAGCTCGCCACCTTTATGTATATTTATATATTAACCCCTTTAGTGTTTAAACCGGCCATACCTGGGTCAAATATTTCAGTTGTTTTATGTTCAAACTGGCAAAATTCAGCCTCTTACAACTACCTTACAATGCCATCCTAAAACTAAATAAACACGTCATAGAAATCTGACAACTACAAGATAATGCTCGATGAATTCAAAACAATCAGAATAAATAAGCATTACATTTGGCAGAGTAATCTGAATGGTAAAGGAATAATGAACAGTATTAATTTGGTGGATGAAAACTGAAATAAAACCGTGTGTGTGTGGATTTATATCTCCTTTGTGTTGACATCCATGAGAGTAATAAACATGTGTCACTGTCATATAATGTGTCCCTCATTTTCAGTCTTCCATGAAAACATGTCTAGGCATAGGAGAAATATTACTTTGCTTGGCATTAGGTGAGGGTTGGCAATAGGAAAGGCATTCTAACCTAGAGACGATCAGCACAAGAAACATGCCTGACTGGATGCTTGCTTTTGAGCAGAAACATCCAAATAATTGAGTGTATTTCTCATCTGTGTAACTTCCAGTAACCCATCTTCAAATCAAGCGATTAATACAAATGCACAGACATACACATGTATGCATGCATGTGCATGCGTGTGTGCATGTTTATTTAGTGTTGCTGGAAAACAATTTTGCTGTTATAACCCACAGACAGCATATGAATGTCTGGCCAACTGAAGTATTGTTAACCTAGCTGGGTCTCATTCAGCTGCAGTGCAGTCAGAACCATATATATTCTCACAGTCAGATGGTTGATATATTATTGATTCAGAAATGCTAAACACATGAAAAACAACAGCTAAGGTATTGTTAAAAAATTTACTGCAGGGAGCAGTAAAACAGCTAACTAGAAATAATTATGCAATGAAGAAAAAAAACCAAAACAAAACCAACCAAAGGCTAATATCAATTTTGTTTTTCACACTGAATACAGGAAACAACTCTACAACTGATATATATGTGCTTCTTAACAATATACATCTATAAGAGATGTTATCTTGGGGCAAATACCGCAGTTTATCAGGTGTTCGACAAAGCATTTGTTTTAGGTATAATACACTGATTGCTATTTTGAACTAACACTGCTTCTGTGGTTCATAACAAATTTTTATTAAGAATACAGGCTAAGTGCAACATCCATGATTTTTCAATCACTGTTTTACTATATCAGTAACAGCAAATTTTGTCTTAGCTTGCAGCTACCAGTAGACACTTGCCACTGATGTCTACCAAATAGGCAGAAATGCACATTTAGCAATATCACCACTACTGTTAAACGATTTTCATTCTACTGCTGATATAGTTCTGTATTTTTTAACAATATATGTTGATAAGAGATGCTATCTCAGGAAGATGGCAAACTACAGTTTATCACGTTTTCAACAATGTATCTGCTTTAAGTATGATACACAGATTGATTGGTTGATTGATTGATGTATGTGTGTATATGTATATACAAACACACACTTATATGTATGCATATATTTGTGTATGCATGTGTGCATACATATATTATATCCCCGCATCTTCATGTCCTCGATATAGTTGTCAACAACAGCCTTACTGTTCATGTGGATAATGCTGTTTGCTTGCTGTCCACCACAAAACTATGCCCAAGCTTCTTGACATGTCTTGACATGTTGCGTGATCATTGTAAACAAAGCAGTCTCATTCAAATGGTTTTGTTTGTTTCCAGCTCTCCATGTAAATATGTTTGGGTTGTTTGTTTTATAGGTTGGAAGATTATTATCTTGCTTGGAGGAAAATAGACTTTAATAAAAGATGATGGTGAAAAAGATGCCCCAGAATGATTAATTAACAAAAAAAAAAAAAAAGGGGCAGTAGTTATTCTTTTACTCTATTACTTGTTTCAGTCATTTGACTGCAGCCATGCTGGAGCACTGCCTTAAAAGGATTTATTCTTTGTAAACTTAATAATTATTCTATCAGTCTCTTTTGCAGAACCATTAAGTTATGAGGACATAAACACACCAACATTGGTTGTCAAGTGATGGTGAGGGGACAAACAGATACACAAACACACACATATATATATATACACACACACACACACGATAGGCTTCTTTCAGTTTCTGTCTACCAAATCTACTCACTTTGATCAGCCTGATGCTATAGCAAAAGACACTTGCCTAAGGTGTCACACAGTGAGACTGAACCCAAATCCATGTTGTTGGGAAGCAAGCTTCAATCACACAGCCGCGCCTGCACCTATATTTTGCCTAAATTTTTAACTTCAAAACTTTCTTTTTGACTTTCCATGCAAAGTGCACAGGCAATATGTAGTTGCTTTAAGGTAGTGAAGAGGCAAAACTGTTAGCATGCCAGACAAAATGCTTAGTGGCATTTCGTCCATCTTTACATTCTGAGTTCAAATTCTTATTTCTTTATTGCCCACAAAGGGCTAAACGTAGAGGGGACAAACAAGGACAGACAAACGAATTAAGTCGATAACATCGACCCCAGTGCGTAACTGGTACTTTATTTATCGACCCCGAAAGGATGAAAGGCAAAGTCGACCTCGGCGGAATTTGAACTGAGAACATAATGGCAGACAAAATACTGCTAAGCATTTTGCCCGACGTGCTAACGTTTCTGCCAGCTCGCCGTCTTTTTAAGTTCGAATTCTGTCAAGGAATTCATCCTGAAATTCATTCTCTCAGGGTTAATGAAATAAGTAGCAGTTGAAGACTGGGGTCAATGTAAATAAACTTATCTCCTTCCTCAAAATTGCTGTCCTTGTGCCATAATGAGGAACCAGTATTTAATTGCTTTTATCTCAAGCACAATGGTAGTACACCAGAATAGCCACAGCTGGAACCGGTACAAGAATAGAAGAGTGTTACATAAAGTCAAAAAATGTTGAGAAGGATGGCAATAAATTACTGAGGAAATCCAGAATTATAGATTAACTTCCCAACAAACACACACACACATAATGTATACGCACAATTTCTTCCATTTATTCATGAATAATTACCAATATAAGTGAAGAGGTTCCATGTGAAATTGGAATCAGGTTGTAATTTTATAAGACTGATTATTTATAATGATTAAATTAAAAAATTCAAGCAAACAACTGTCTGAAAAAAAAAAAAAAACTGGCTGGAAGAGTAATGACAATGAAGGCATAGCAGATTAGCATTCAATGCGTAGCAATGAACATTGACTTAGGGGATTGATTGCAAAGGCAAAGGAACAGAACTCAAAGAATTTACCAATTCTTGATGTGAAACATGTACAAACATCAATCAAGCAAGTCAGATGAAGATCAACAGGAAGAACAATCTAATATTATGTAGAGGGAGGGAGTATGGGAAGAGAAAAAAATGTCTTGTCACCATAACTGCTATTTAAAACTGATGTTATGTCCACTGTCTGACACAATAAATCCATCATATGGATACCCAGATATAGCAACAATATTATTGCCATGAAATCATTAATAATAAATCATCAGTTGATGTTATCTTTCCTTCCCCACTTCTTCCATCCTGGATCAATAACACATCACAGTTATGTTTTTCATAGCAATCCGTCATCCATTCAATACCGAATATAAAATGGATTACAGTATTCTGAAATATGTAATTTAGGAATGTTCGACTAATACACGCCAACAAAGAATTATACATATCTCATCTGAAGACAATCAAAGCATGAATGAAGCTTTTACAATGAAGCAGCAAAGAATCTTTGAATGATCAAGAATTTTTCCCCAAGATAAAAATAGTAATCTTATTGAGATATTCACTAAAATAAATTCCACTAATGAATATAAAAGAGTATGACAATAACTTTCAGTAATAGCAACAAATTGAATTTTAATAAAATAGATGAAATGCCATAGAATCTGTAAATGGTTTTGGATAGAATTTGGATAGAATATATCACAATTTTTGTTTTTAAAATTTATTAGGTTAAAGAAATTGGAATCTATTCAACTTTTTGGATCAAGAGATATTTGGATATTTATTGTCAGTATTTTATAATTTGGCTGGTTGTTCATAAAATAAAAGGAAAAAAAAAAGATGTTAAAAAAGAAAAGAAATAATAGCCACAATCATTGTGTGCTTTGTGCATACCATCTGCTAAAGTTTAAAACACTTTTGTATACTGAACAGTAATAAATTTTAAATAACAATAGATCTAAAAGTGAGCCACCCTCAAGGTTTACAATATGTGAAATGAAGGAATAATAAAAGGTTTCTCTCTCTTTATCACAACTTGGTGAGAATTTTCTTTGAGAAGAGACACATTTCAAGATAGAACAGTAGGGAAAGAATATCCGTTACAATGTCATGGTCAATAGTATCATATCAAAGGAAGTAAGAGATCAATGAATACAACTTCTGACACAGTGTTTGTAGTCAATAGCAACCATTACATCATTCATGAATATCAGGAGGATTTTAGCATTGTGATACTTCTTACAACCAAATTACTTATTCACATGTAGAGCATTTCTGAACACTCAACAAAGCTTATTCTAAGAATACCATTAAGTGCTGTTCACATACACCAGATGGTGCTGATACTACATACATACAAACGTTCAAGTCCAAATCCAAATGAATGTTATTCAACTGGTGGGAAAAGACTACTCATCATTCACCAACATAGTTCAATGTTCAGTTTACTGGCTCACAGACATGCACTGTCTCTTCTTTTCTCTTTCTGCATGCTACAACATCCACTGCTCCTCTGATCTAGCTAGTTACACACTATTTCCAGATCTACTTTTAATACCTGTTCTTCCTTCTCTTCCATCACCTTTACTGTGACTCATTCCTCATCTCCAACCCTAAACCATTTCACCAAATCCTCCTCACCAGAAATTTGACTTTCTGGAATTTCTTCATTGCCCAGTTCTTCAACAGACACCAATCAGTAAAGGATTTTGGAGAGTATGCAAAGCTCACAAACATTGACTCTTCTTGTCTGAACTTACATTAGCACACACTGAACTGTGTTAGAATCATAATTCATATGCAGACATTTCAAGGATATATGAAATAAATCAATTTAAGGGTGAATACAGTAGTATATAAAAGCATTTAATATAATAAATTTATAAAAAGCAGAAAGCTGGCAGAATCATTATCACACGGGCTAAAATGCTTAGTGGCATTTCAACTGTGTTCACATTCTGAGTTCAAATTCTACTGATGTTGACTTTACCCTCCATCTTTCCAGGGCTGTTGAAATAAGTACCAGATAAACACTGAGGTCAATATAATCAACTTACTCGCTCCTTAGAAATTGCTAGCCTTGTGCCAAAATTTGAAATCAATATATTGAATTAAAAAAACCTTGGTTAGAAAAAAGAAGATGCTTGAGTACAGAAGATGCAGGTTCAAATTCAACAGGTACCCTTGAACCCTTTTGCTAGTTAAAGGTTTTTTAATCAATAAATTGAATGGTATTATTCATAGTTGTCTCCACTTAAAGACTGGCCTTATAGATATTTATAATTCGAATTAAGTACCTGTGAAAACTAGATTACAAAATAAGTCTATAAATGTGCAAGATCCATGATAAAGATCAATGTTACTTTTTTAAAGAAGTGGTGAAACTTTGTTGCCAAATGACTGAAATGGGTCGAAGTGTATTATAATACAATGTTGTGATACAGTTAATATCAGTAGCTATAACCCATATAGGGCAAATATGACTTTTGGCATTATTTGAACTCAAAACATAAAATTAAGAACTGTAACTAAATACTGAAACGTCCTTTTGTGTGATGTGTTAATGATTCTACCAACAGAGATATATTGGTTTCATATTTTCCTCCAGAGATATATTGGTTTCACATTTTGGTACAAGACCAGCAAATCCAGGGAAAGGGATAATCAATTGCATTGACCCCAGTGCCTGACTGGTACTTATTTTATCGATCCCAAAAGAATGAAAGGCAAAGTCAACCTTAACGGAATTTGAACCTAGAATGTAAAGCCAGACAAAATGCCACTAAGCATTTTGCCCAGTGTGCTTACAGTTCTGCCAGCTCACTGCCTTAATGTCCTGAGATATATTAATAAGTCTTTTCAAGAAAAAGGCTCTAAACCTATCAGAGGGTCTGTGAATACCGAAGATACTTCCCCTTCATCCAGACCCAGCAAATAATACAAAAATGAAAACATTTAATAATATCAGTAACAGGAAATAAAATAGCAACCTAAATCTCCAACATTTGGAAAAATCGTTACAATGCTTAAATCAAAAATAGACTCAAAACCAATTTATAGTAGGATCACATAGTCCTTTAACAGTTTCAGCCCTTGTACTGTAGCCATACTGGGCACCACATTTAAGGGTTTAAGTGATTGTATGGGTCTCATTACTTTGTTTTGTACTTGTTTTATTTATATTACACGAGAATAATATACCAAGAGAAGACGTTAGTGTCAGGGCATGGGGTCGGTAAAACTCAATTGGACATAAATAATTAGAGTATTCTTGTTCGAATGTACTACTCTTTATTCACCTTACACTGGTATAAACACATGCACATATCTACACACCACAGGCTTCTGCACAGTTTCTTATTTCTTTACTGCCCAAAAGAGGCTACACAGAGGGGACAAACAAGGAGAGACAAACCTATTAAGTCGATTAACATCGACCCCAATGCGTAACTGGTACTTATTTAATCGACCCCAAAAGGATGAAAGGCAAAGTCAACCTCGGCGGAATTTGAACTCAGAACATAGTGGCAGACGAAATACCGCTAAGCATTTCGCCCAGTGTGCTAACGATTCTGCCAACTCGTCGGCTTCTGCACAGTTTCTACCAAACAAAACTTTCACTAAAGAAAGATACTGGTTAACATGGAGTTATTGTAGAAGAGACTTATGTGGAGTATCATGCAATACGATTGAACCTGGATCTACAAAGTTGCAAAACAAACTTCTTAACCACACAGCTATGCCTGTAACCAAATCTATACTACTACTACTACTGCTGTTGCCACTACTACTACAGCTGCCACCACCACTACTACTATCACCACCACCGCCACTGCTGCTGCTGCTACTACTACGACTACTACTACTACCACCATAACAAAATTAAAATCAATAACCATAAAGTATTAGTCAACAGAATCAGGACATTTATTGATTGTTATCACTGCTAATAGTTAAAGACATCTCTTATCCAATCACCTTCCTTAGATTCTGTTAATACATGCACAGAAGTTTTGGCATTCAATATTTTATCAGATAAGGCATTTAATTTTCATTGTCCAATAAAAATTAAATTATAACTAGTCGACTATATTAATGTTCCAATCTAATTTTACTTCAGTCTTTTCCATTATTGTCACCTGAACTGTGGCTCTCAACCTGGGTGATAGCACCCTCACAAGGGGCATTGTGAGCTTGCAACGGGATATAAATTGTCAAGAGAGTACAATGGGGAATGATGATGTGTAGAGGAGTCATGAATGTGTTTTGGAAACTAAATATTTAAATTGAATGTAATAATTTTATTTTAAATATATTTCCTGAAAAATCTTTGTCAGAATTAACTCTTTAGCATTTAAACTGGCCGTATCCAACCAAAATATTTTGCCTCTTTTACACTCAAACTGGCCAGATTCAACATCTTACACCTACCCTATAATGCCATTGTAAAAAAGATAAACAATCACTTTATCAAAATCTTGAGCCACAAGACAATACATATGGTTAATTTAGAACAATATGAATAAATAAGCATTGCATTTGACAATAATCTGAATGTTAAGGAGTTAATGTGTTGAGTAGGACATTGTATGATTATCAGTAAGCAAAAAAATAATTGATGATGCACCAACGTTCAATATAAGTTCATTATATAAATCTTCAGCTTTCTTTAATTTCCATAAAAATGTAACATGCAAGCCCTAGTTCACACAAATATCTAAAAAGAAGCACTTGCTGGATTGGACAGTCCAAGAACATACAGGTAATAAACCACTGCACAAGTTTGCTTTTTTTTTAATTGAAATAATCAGCTTTTCTTCTTGTACAATATAAGGAAAGGGCAAAATGTTATTTGGTGAAAGAAGGTGCTCAACTTACAAAAGGTTGAGAACATTTGCCTTGTATAAAAATCTTTGAAGATAAGGATTCTGAATATAAATAATAAAACTGAAAATTAAGATTGGAAACTGATCATTTGATGAAACCTTTTGAAACTGAAAGGATCTTAAGACAAAGGAAGATTCTCAGACACAGGTAAAGATACAATCATTTCAAGGTCCATCTTTAAAAGAACTGGAAAAGATCAGAATGAGGCAGTGAATTGGCAGGGTTGTTAGAGCATCAGATTAACAACCAATGCAGTACTGGAAGACAGAGTACTGCATTGGTTGGCCAGTCCTGAAATGCAGGATATCACAAGAATCATACTAATTTTGTTTACATCTATTGTGAAAGAGAGAAACAGGGAAACCATACTAATGTGAAGGAAAACAAACTTTTATCTTTTCTTCTATCATTCATTTTTGACCTGCAACAGAATCATTACAGGAACACAATTTTAACTTAAAATTTATGAGTAAAATGCCTTGTGATACTTAATTCAGTTGTTTGTGTCCCAAGTTCAAATCCCATCAAGATCACTTTGACTTTCATCCTTTTGGGTTCAATAAATGAAGTACCAGCCTAAAACAAGGAATTGATAGAATTGTTAGAGGACGCCTTGTAATATCTGCTTTGGCTCTGAATGTTCTGAATTCAAAATTCCAACTAGAAAACCATTACAGTAAAGCAACCGTTTTGAGCAGAGTAATAAACACACACAACACAAACACACATACAAAGACTGGATGACTGAGTATGTGCAGGTTCATGTTTTGGCTTATCGAGTAGGAGTTGCATAGAGAAGCCGGATCTCAAACTTGGGAAGCAAAGTTTTATTTACCGGAAACATACCCCCTATGCCTGCTATTATAATGCAGTTCACATCTAAAAATATATATATCAATACTTGAAGCCATTTTATAAAATATGGACGTGCTCTGGGTTAAAAACTAGCTTAATGATTAATTAATTATTTATCTAATTCATTTAAATAATTTATAAGAATTTAATTCAGTAATCCTGCCTGTAACAATTACAGAGCACTAATTCAGTAATGTTGTCACCACAACCACCACTACCATCTGCATTATATGTGTCTACATGTGAGCGTATGTACTAATAGTACATGTCTAAGTTTGTCAATCATTTGTTCATATGTGCATGTATGGTTGTGTGTATGTGCATGCATAGATTAATGTGTAAGTATATATGACTGTGAGCACATAGAACTTTCTCAGCGTGTACATGCATGTGCCATATGTGTGAAACATTAATTCAAAATTCCCAGCAGACATTGTTTAAATTAGCTTATTTACATTAATCAAGTTTATTCCTGTGAATATCAGTGACCACATACAAGGAATAACTTGTCCACGAGAGTAAAATTGAAGATGTTCACTTAGCAATATTGTACTATGTTCAATTCCTATGCACAGGACCTTCAGCAAATGTCCTCTTCTATATTTACAGGACGAGCAATGCCTTAAGGCTGGAATATCATAAACAGAAATAATAGAGAAGGCCATCATGTACATGTGTAAGTGTATGCATGTATATATATGTATACATGTGTGTGAGTATATATATATATATATAAGTATATGTATATCTTGTGTGTGTGTGTAATCATTCTCATCATTTTAATTTTTACTTTTCCATGATTGTATGGGTCAGATAGTATTTTATGCAGATTTCCTACAGCCAGATGCCCTTCCTGTTGCAAAGCCTCATGGCCAGACATCTTTTCATGGACAATTTCTAATGAAAGTCCCTACTTGTATGATAGTCATAAACGCACACACACAAAGAGCTTCTTCTAATTTCTGTCAACCAAATCTACTCACAAAGATGTAGATGACCTGGGGCTTTAGAAGATGTCACTTATCCAATGTGCCACAGAAAAGCTATCTTAACTACACACACACGATTATATTCATTTTTACATTCACTTTCCCTATGCTTACTTGGGTTGGTTGAGATTTTTTGAGGCAGTATTCTACAGCTGGATGTCCTTCCTGGCACCAACCTTTACTTGCTTTACAAGTAAGGTGATTTATTCAATTAGTTTTTGCATATCAAAGCAGTGAGTTGAGAGGCATATAGTTGATGTAGGGCATGAACATCACCACACTGCAAGCAGTATCAATGCATAGACATGCTAAGACAGACAGACACACATATACATGAAGGCCTTCCATGCAGGAATTTTGATTTGGTTATATAATCAAATATTCATAAGGAATTGGCTAAACCAAGGCTATATTGAAAGGCACTTGTTCAAGGTGCTATGCAATAAGACCAAACTGGAACTTTGTGATTGAAAAGAAAATTCTTAATTCTATAGCCATGTTTAGACTTGCATATGAAAATACTACACATAATATGTCTCAGCAAAAGGGCAGCAAGCTGGCAGAATCATTAGCACGCCGGGTGAAATGCTAGCGGTATTTCATCTGCCATTACATTCTGAGTTCAAATTCCGCCCAAGTCAATTCTGTCTTTCATCCTTTCAGGGTCAATTAAATAAATACCAGTTAGGCACTGGAGTCAATGTAATCAACTTAATCCCTTTGTCAGTCCTTATTTATCCCCTCTAAGTTTAGCCCACTGTGGGCAATAAAGACATAAATACGTTTCAGCAAAAGATATAATAAAAACTATATGGTTCCAGGTTCAGTACCACAGTGTAGCATCTTGGGCAAATGTCTTCTACTAAAGTCCTTGGGCCAACCAAAGCCTTATAAGTAGATTTGGTAGACAGAAACTGAAATAAGCTCATTGTATATATAGATATCTATCTATCTCTATATCTATGTGCATGTGTATATCTCTGTGTGTCTGTGTTTGTTCTTGTTCTCCCTCACCGCTTGACAACCAGTGTTGGTTTAACATCCCTGTAACTCAGTGGTTTGGCAAAAGAGACTGATGGAATAAGTACCAGGCTAAAAGAAAAATACTAGCTCAATTTCTTCAACTAAAAACTCTTCAAGGCAGTCCCCTAGAATGGCCAGTTTAATGACTGATGCAAGTAAAAGACACCTAGATGAAAAATTTGATTACCAATGGCTTTCAACAAACAACACCTTGTGTGATATTTGTTCCACACAAGTTATACAAGCACTTC